>NC_053438.1:34300419-34395280 GCF_007990345.1 Gossypium hirsutum | reverse complement strand
ATGACCGAGGAAACCATGCATGAGTCAAAGTCTCCCATGGACAAATGGCTCGACTTGAGGACAAGTCGCCTAAAAGAGGGGGGAATGATACGAGCACGCCCCGCGAACTTCATTGAGCAAGTCTGTCAAGCCGAGCATTGACATGTTGGCAAGCTGATCCCAGCTCGTTTCCAGCTCCACGAGCTCCGTCTAGCTCAAATCCAGCTTATTCAAGCTCGATCCAACTTGCCTGAGCTAAACCGAGCTCACTCCTAGCTCATATTTAGCTCACGAGCTAAACCTTAGCTCAACTTCAGCTTTAGCCTCTACTCAACTTTAGCTCACGAGCTAAAACTTAGCTCATTTTAGTTTAAACTCGGTTTTGTCTTTAATACATTAAATAAAATTTGCACATATTCATTTAAGCATTAAACTTGTCTTATATTAATATTTGTTATTAATATATCATTGTCATTATATAAATTGATTATGTTCACTGATGTGATCCGGCTCGGTTGATGGAGTCGAGTTCACTTAAGTTGCCCGATCGTCGACGAGAAGTATTGGTTGATGTCGAATGGAGATAACTTTATGGAGTTATTTTAAACGGAAGTAATTAAAAGGGTTCAAAAATGGCTTGGTTTGGAGAATGGATAGGTTCGGTTTAACAAAGAAAATAAAGTTTAAGTAGATAGATAAAATGGAATGGAAATTGAACTCAAGCGAAGAACGATTCAATACCATGTAAAGTATTGCCCCGGGACTTATATTGCTTAAGGTGGGTTTAATGGAAGTCGAACATGGACCTTGACCCGTTACCTATAGAGAGGTAGGAACCAAAGGTATAAAAGGTGAATGAACGCCACACCAGGATGGTGATAAGTTCAAAAGAGAACGATAGACGCCACTAGCACGCTAGATAAGTCAGATCGAAACTCGTACGAATTTAGAGAGGAGAAAACTCACTCTTTGAACAAAGTTCATTCAAATGATCAAAAGTCAAAAGTCAAAAAAGTCCTTTACAAATGAAATCAACAAACTATTTATACTAGTTTCTTATGCTAACCGAATAGTCCATTCATGAACTTAATGATTAAGTAATGAACCTAAATTAAGACATGAACCTTCTATAAAAATGACCAATGGTGTCCTTGTCCATGTTCGGCCGAATGGTACTTCAATGGGCAGCTTCATGGCTAAGGAAATGAACTTGAAGGCTTGGTGAATGTATGGGAGAGCAATGGACATGTCTAGGTTCGGCCAAGGTGTGAATGGACACTCCAAGAGATGCCTTTTGGCCGAATAGGTACTTAGGAGATCAATGGACAGCAACCGATGCATGTAAGTGAATATTCATGCATTCTTCCATTCATTGTATTAAATCATTCATGCATCATCCTTACGTTCATTGAACCAACCCATTCATGAATCATCTTTAATTGTGTTCCCACATCATGCATTGTAAGTAGACGTTCATGCACCTAGCTTGAATGAATCTCCACATTCGGCTGTACCTAAAAACACACATGAACTTAATTAATTTCAAGCAAATTCAGCTGAACTAAATTAAAGTATAATGTGAACATCCTAAATAACATTGAGACAACTTAAATATTAACAAATCATAACACATAAATTCGGCTGGACAAATTTAAAACATGTAATAATTTAGACAAATTAAATGACATCTAGACACCTTTAATTCAGCCAAATCAAGACATATTAAACACTTGTAATAAATTAAGACATATTTAAAAGCTGTAATGAAACTTATTTACATGCTTATTTAAATGGTCTAAAACTCCAGCAAATAAAGTTAATTTAGCTAAAGAGCTAATAATGAGCTGAATTGAATTTAAACCAAGCTCAAACGAGCTGAATTAAGCTCATGTGAGCTAAAATAAAATTCGGTGAGCTGAACCAAGCTAAATGGAGCTTGAGGAGCTGAATTCAAGCTGAAATCAAGGGCATCCTTGACCAGGGTCATATCATTCCCCCCTTCTTTAGAACGACTTGTCCTCAAGTCGAGCCATTGGTTCACTCGATCGCAGCAACTTTTACTTAGCTTTCCTCGGTCGAACGGGATGGATTGGAATTGGGACAACTGAAAGGAATAACCATGAGTTAACAAGAATGGTTTCAAATAAATTTGTAATCCAAATGCAAGCAAAATAGAATAAGAAAATCCCATGGGAGTGGACGGATGCAAAGCAACATGTTCACAACCATGCAAACAAACTAATTTACTCGTTAATGCCTCGTCAATTATTCGAAACGAAAATGAACATGTTCTAAGGCAATCAAATGTCTCAAATCGTTTCCACAAGTCATAACCAATATGTGAATAACGAATCAAATCAACAAAACAATCTTTGGCACCACCTAAAGAGAACAACGATGTTTCAAAAAGTTCATGAGCCTTACCTTTAAAAGTAGTAAAACAAAGATCATTTTTAAATAAAGCTGAACAGTTAAACACATCACAATTTAAATTCCTTGCAACAACCAATTCTTCAACAAAAATTTTATTACCAACCGAATAGGGCAGAGAAATTTTAAAGTTATCGTAAATCATACCTTGTTTACCTCGAGGGATGGAAAAACAAGGATCATTTTTACCTTTGTCGATCATCATAAATCTTCTCTCCTCGGAAATGTAGTCTAGTCGAATCTCTGTGGCTGAATTAACCTTAACGAAATGAAATGCGAACTTCAAATACAACCACAAAAATGGATTAAGGAATGAATTTAAATTGAAATCAAATTTTTCATACCTCAGTTCCTTATTCAACACCCAATTATCAAAATAATAGAAATTGTTCACACAGAATTGATGAAGCTTGACTTTCCCATAAAACGAACCAAAATAGATTCCGGGTTTAAAAACTTGATTTTGAGTATTCATGCCAAAATGTAGCAAAAATTTCATTAAACCAAACACGTTAAACCAATGAGATTTTTGCATACACAGGGACAAACAATTAAAACTTTTTACATTCATCAATTCATACTTGCACAAATTCATGGATTTTCCACAAAGCGTTAATTGGTGCACAAAATTGTCACAAATGAAGAATTTAATCGCCTTTCGTGAAAAATCGTCATCACGCAAAATTAAACCTTTGGTTTGTTGATTGGAACAAAAATCAACCACATTCAGGGAGTAGCAATTAATCAGACCAAAATAAGGAGAGCGTTTAGAAATTAAGTCACTAAAAAGTATTTCAACAATTTTCAAACCTGGGGGTCGTGACTCGATCGTTAACATTTCCTCACCTCTCTTACCTTTGAACTCTTGGGGCACGTTTTCATCTTCAACCTTACCTATACTGACCATATGAAAATGTCTTTCATCGGAAAGGTAGTGAAGTTGAAAATTATCGTTTGATATCTCGGGCACCTGGAAAGAAGAAACAGAACAAGAACAAGTTTCATATGGATTAGTCGAAATGCTCCTCACTTTTTCTGGTTCGTTTATCTCTTTTTCTCTCGTTTCTTTTCTAATCTCAACTTCTTTTTTTCTCTTTTCATTTCCTCTCTCATTTTCACTTTTATTTTCGACCTCACTCTCTTTTTGGATTTCTTTTTCTTTTTCAATCTCTTTTTCTTTTCTTTCGATTTCTTTTTCTCGCTCGTACTCTTGTACAATCTCAATTTCTTTTTCGAATTCTTTCTCTTCATTTTCTTTTTCTCTCGCTTTTTCGATTTCATTACAATGTGCAGTCGACACGAAAGAATCAAAAATATAATCATTTGCCCCAAAGGAAGAGAAAATATTTTCATAGGCTTCTCGTCCATTTCTTCGGGAACAATCCTCCGGGAGGGACTTCTTTGAGTCATACGATGAATAACTCGTCCTCTCTCGTTTGTCATGTCGAGAAGTTGCAAGCTCTAGGTTGTCGTGTCTTGAATTCCTTGACGAATAGGAATCCTGATAAGAATCTCTTAGCGAGTAGTCTTTGGACGCGTATCGCCGTGATGATCTCGACTCCGTTTCTCGACTTGGTGGATTTTGTTTTCGTCTGGCTCTTTCCTCCACTCGATCCAATCGATCATGCAATTTATCAAAATTTGATTTCACAATTCTACGTATCTCTTGCTTCAAATATTGGAAATCTGATTCAGAAAATTCTTGTGACATGATTTTTTTTTTCAAAAAAAAATGATTAAAATAAAATAGAAAGTAAATACCTCACCACAAAAATCTCACGTTTCACTCACAATGAAAATTGGATAACACTCCACTCGTGTTTACACTCGTTAAATGGCTTTTGCTCGCTCTAATGTACTCACCACTCGTGCCTTTTTCTACTCGTCTCACTCTCGTGAATTCGTATTTTGTTTCAAGAAGACTTATTGCGGCTTAGAGGGTCGGCTTCAAATGGGTTACAAGGGATAACGTCGGGTGTAGGGTAGGCTAAACAAAATAAAATCAAGGCTAAGTGTGGCTTAGAAGATGAATAGAAAAGAATGCCAAACTTACAAACTCGAAACACTTTTTTTTTTATATCGAATTTTTTTTAATTGCGTGAAATTTCACTACGGGGGATATAAAAGGGTATAGAATGAGATTTTGGAAAAATTTCTATTGAAAAAATTTCACGTTCTTTTCGTCCATACCTAAACCGTATGCAATTTTTTTTTTCTTTTCAATTTTTTTTTAATTTTTTTTCGAACTCTTTTTTTTTACGTACCTATTTCAAATTGACTTCGAGTGCTCGTACTTCTCGTTTTTACCAGCTCTGATACCAAATGATGTGATCCGGCTCGATTGATGGAGTCGAGTTCACTTAAGTTGCCCGATCGTCGACGAGAAGTATTGGTTGATGTCGAATGGAGATAACTTTATGGAGTTGTTTTAAATGGAAGTAATTAAAAGGGTTCAAAAATGGCTTGGTTTGGAGAATGGATAGGTTCGGTTTAACAAAGAAAATAAAGTTTAAGTAGATAGATAAAATGGAATGGAAATTGAACTCAAGCGAAGAACGATTCAATACCATGTAAAGTATTGCCCCGGGACTTATATTGCTTAAGGTGGGTTTAATGGAAGTCGAACATGGACCTTGACCCGTTACCTATAGAGAGGTAGGAACCAAAGGTATAAAAGGTGGATGAACGCCACACCAGGATGGTGATAAGTTCAAAAGAGAACGATAGACGCCACTAGCACGCTAGATAAGTCAGATCGAAACTCGTACGAATTTAGAGAGGAGAAAACTCACTCTTTGAACAAAGTTCATTCAAATGATCAAAAGTCAAAAGTCAAAAAAGTCCTTTACAAATGAAATCAACAAACTATTTATACTAGTTTCTTATGCTAACCGAATAGTCCATTCATGAACTTAATGATTAAGTAATGAACCTAAATTAAGACATGAACCTTCTATAAAAATGACCAATGGTGTCCTTGTCCATGTTCGGCCGAATGGTACTTCAATGGGCAGCTTCATGGCTAAGGAAATGAACTTGAAGTGATACGGGGTTGCGCGCGGACCAAGATCGAGTTGCCAAGTCACGAGAAACTCCTACGAAAACCCTAAACAATTAGATCTGAAACGAAACAGAAAATTAAAAGATTAGATTTTTGAATTTTCAGATCTGAAATAAAATCCTCAAATCAGCAAAGAATCAAATTGAGAATAGAAATAAGTGTTAGGGTTCTTGAAACCCTCAAGGAGATTGTGATTCTGCCCAATTGAACACCAAGATAGTTTTCCCCAAATTTCGACAATCTAATTTCACCCAAAAAAGAGTATGAAAAAACCCTAGAAATTGGGGATTTTTGGGCTGATTCCTTAAGATAGAAACATGCTGAAAACACAATAAGAACAGAAAATAGATTAGATAATGATTCAGCATAAGTAGAAATAAAGAAAGAATTGACAGTAAGAAATTAAAAGATAAGTCCTAAGAAGCCTTGAAATCTTGAAAGATCTCACAACTCCCTTCAAACGGCTTTAATCTCCCCTCCAAAGAATATCAATGGCAAGAAGAAGGTTGAAGATGGCTCCCACAATCAAAAAGATTGTTAAAACAACTTCTAAAGAAAACTCAAGAGAAAATCCTTGAAGAACTCAAAGAGAATTTTCACTCAAATCAAATCTGAAATTTTCAATGTAATTGTAATGTAATGTAGGGTGGTTGGCCAAGCCATATAAATAGGCCTTTCAAATGTTTTCCTAATTTAATTAGAACACTAAAACTAAAACTAAAAAAAAAACTCCTAATTATTTTAATATGGAAATTCGGCCAAGGGTCTTTTATTTGGGACTCTTGGATAAACATTTAAACTAAGTAAAATAAATAAATAAATAAAAATAAAACTTTACAACTTGGGCCACTTTGACAATTTGGCCTGATTTTCAACTAAGTATGGGTGGATTTCTTGATTGGGCTTGGAATCTTCTTATTGGGCCTTGCCCTCAAGAATTTGGGCTTTTGTGACTCGTATCATGACCCCCTTCCTCAAAAAGATTCGTCCTCGAATCTGAAAAATCAAATGAACTCGACTTTCCTCTATCGAACGGGACTAATGGCAATTGAGTCCACTGAAAAGAATAGCCATGAGATAGTAAATAGCAACGGAAACAAGCTTGTAGTCCAATCATAAGCATAACAGAACAGGTATAACGCATGTGAATGGACAGATTCAGATTACCATGCAAACAATCTAATTTACTCACCACTGCCTCGTCAAATATTTGAAACAAAGATGGACATGTTTTAAGGCATTCAGTCGTCTCACATTGTTCCCACAAACCATGAATAAATTGCGAGTAATAAATCAAATGGTAAACATAATCGTCACAAGTAGGTATTTGAAAAGATTTACATGGTTCACAGAGTTGCATAATCATACCATGCATTAATCGACGGTCTATAGATTCACTCACACATGCATTATCAAAAACAAGAATCTTTTTATCAACCATCAAAACAGATAGATCATCAATAAATAAAATAGGACAGTCAAGCATGTTTCGATCTAAGTGTTCATCAACACGATCTTTATCACTATCCGAGGAGTACAAAAGTGTTTCAAAGGTTTCAAGCATCTTACCTCGATAAGCAAAAGAATAAGGGTCGATTTTACCTTTTTCATTTAAAACAAACCTTCGTTCATCGGGGGCATAGTGTAGTCGAATCTCCGTTGTTGAGTTAACCTTTGTCAAATGGAACTCAAACTTCATGTACAACCACATAAACTGTTTAAGGCAAGAATATAAATTGAAAACAAATTTGGCAAATTTCGTTACCTTATTCTCCAAAACAGATTTGGACAAATTCAAGGATTTTACACAAGGTAAATCAAGAGAATAACAAATCACGCTTCTTTTCGTAATGACTTTATCAACCACAATCGAAGAGTAACAATTAATCGGATCAAAATGATGGGATCTTTTAAGAACTAAGTCACCAAAAGTTTTATCAATAATTTTCAAATCTGCACTGGACTCGGTTTCTAAAATTTCCTTACCTCGCTTACCTTCGAGATCATGTAGTGTGATTTCATCTTTGCTTAAGTTGATCGTATGAAAGCGTCTTTCATTTGAGAGGTATTGAAGTTGAAAGTTATCTTTCGATCTTTCGGGAACCTGAAAAGTAGCAACACAAGAAAAATTCATATCTTGGTTAGTGGAAACATTCCTCACTAGCCTTTCCTCGTCTTTTTCTTTTGTTTCTTTTTCTAACTCATTTTCTCTTCTTTCTTCAACTTCTTTTTCAATTTTCTTTTCTGTTTCACATTCCTTTTCACTCTCAATCTCTTTTTGCTCTTTTTCATTCTCTTTTTCTTTTTCCTCACTTGTTTTAACAGAATTTCTCAGTTTGATTTGGTCCTCATGGACTTGTTCCGGAGTGAGCGGCACTAAGGTAAGTTTCTTTCCTTGATGCTTGAAAGAATACCTATTGGTACGACCATCGTGAGTGACTTTTCGATCCAGTTGCCACGATTCTCCTAGCAACAAATGGCAGGCTTGAATAGGCATTACGTCGCACACAACTTCGTCTTGATACTTACCGATAGAAAATGCGATGCGCACTTGTTGAGTGACCCTAAATTGGCCTTCGTTGCTAAGCCCTTGTAGTTGATAAGGTTGTGGATGCTTGGTAGTGGTTAAGCAAAGCTTTTCCACCATCGTCGTGCTGGCTATGTTCGAGCAACTTTCACCATCAATAATAACTCTACAAAGCTTACCTTGTACATGGCAGCGAGTATGAAAGAGATGTTCTCGTTGCTGCTCGCTCCTTGGTTTTGCCAAAGATGATTGTCCACGATCATGAAAATCATCATCCATTCTAGTGACACGTCGAGGGCCGCGCCTTTGGGGTTGGTTATCCCTATCTTCCTTAATTGGATCTCGATATTGATGTTTTTGATTCACTCGTACCTCATTCAAAGTAGTATTCAATGCTTGAAGTGTAGCATTTATTTGTGTGATTGCAGCAGTATGTCCATCTAACTGTTGTTGGACTTTCATAAGTGCATCATTATTATCACCTTTAGACATCTTCAAAACCTGTAAAAAATAAACACTCAACACTCAAAAATAAAAGTTAGCAAACCTCACCATTAATCACTCAAAAAGAAAATTCAAATTCTCAATGAGGTCGAATTCAATCTTGTGAGTTCTTTATCAGAGTTTATATCAACCAATTAGAGAGTGTGAACCAAACTACCAAAGAATCCTAATTTGCACTAGGATGCCAAAAACTGACGAGACACCAATTGATTCGTGTTGCACCGAGGAAGAAGTTGTGCACACGTTTAAATCCTACTAACACAAGAAACAAGAAGGTGTTAGATAACGTAAAGGAAGAATAAAGGTAAACAAATGAAAACCTACAGCTAAGAATCAATAAAAATTGCTGAAAACAGAAAACCCGAAAAACTGCGGAGTAACTTGACAACTTCGTTCGAGGTGTTCCCGATCTCCAAAAATCACGAAATTAAATCTGGAGTGTCCTTATATATTTAATTTTTGATCTGGAAAATTTGGGCACCAAATTCAACCCGCTGAATATTTTTTTAATTTTTTATTGGATTTCGTCTTTTTTCAATTTTTTGACTTTTTCGACTTATTTTTTTGCGGGAAATATTTTTTTATATTCAATAACAGTGCCAAAAATATGTATGTAAAATTTCAGATCAATCAGAAAACGTTTACCCACTCAAATGAATTTTTTTCGAAAATTTTTCTGGGTAAAACTGCTGTTTGTAATTTAAAAAATAGAGATCAGTTTAGAAATCAACCAAGAACACCCAAAACGCCCAAAATCTGATACCAAATGATACGGGGTTGCGCGCGGACCAAGATCGAGTTGCCAAGTCACGAGAAACTCCTACGAAAACCCTAAACAATTAGATCTGAAACGAAACAGAAAATTAAAAGATTAGATTTTTGAATTTTCAGATCTGAAATAAAATCCTCAAATCAGCAAAGAATCAAATTGAGAATAGAAATAAGTGTTAGGGTTCTTGAAACCCTCAAGGAGATTGTGATTCTGCCCAATTGAACACCAAGATAGTTTTCCCCAAATTTCGACAATCTAATTTCACCCAAAAAAGAGTATGAAAAAACCCTAGAAATTGGGGATTTTTGGGCTGATTCCTTAAGATAGAAACATGCTGAAAACACAATAAGAACAGAAAATAGATTAGATAATGATTCAGCATAAGTAGAAATAAAGAAAGAATTGACAGTAAGAAATTAAAAGATAAGTCCTAAGAAGCCTTGAAATCTTGAAAGATCTCACAACTCCCTTCAAACGGCTTTAATCTCCCCTCCAAAGAATATCAATGGCAAGAAGAAGGTTGAAGATGGCTCCCACAATCAAAAAGATTGTTAAAACAACTTCTAAAGAAAACTCAAGAGAAAATCCTTGAAGAACTCAAAGAGAATTTTCACTCAAATCAAATCTGAAATTTTCAATGTAATTGTAATGTAATGTAGGGTGGTTGGCCAAGCCATATAAATAGGCCTTTCAAATGTTTTCCTAATTTAATTAGAACACTAAAACTAAAACTAAAAAAAAAACTCCTAATTATTTTAATATGGAAATTCGGCCAAGGGTCTTTTATTTGGGACTCTTGGATAAACATTTAAACTAAGTAAAATAAATAAATAAATAAAAATAAAACTTTACAACTTGGGCCACTTTGACAATTTGGCCTGATTTTCAACTAAGTATGGGTGGATTTCTTGATTGGGCTTGGAATCTTCTTATTGGGCCTTGCCCTCAAGAATTTGGGCTTTTGTGACTCGTATCATGAAGGCTTGGTGAATGTATGGGAGAGCAATGGACATGTCTAGGTTCGGCCAAGGTGTGAATGGACACTCCAAGAGATGCCTTTTGGCCGAATAGGTACTTAGGAGATCAATGGACAGCAACCGATGCATGTAAGTGAATATTCATGCATTCTTCCATTCATTGTATTAAATCATTCATGCATCATCCTTACGTTCATTGAACCAACCCATTCATGAATCATCTTTAATTGTGTTCCCACATCATGCATTGTAAGTAGACGTTCATGCACCTAGCTTGAATGAATCTCCACATTCGGCTGTACCTAAAAACACACATGAACTTAATTAATTTCAAGCAAATTCAGCTGAACTAAATTAAAGTATAATGTGAACATCCTAAATAACATTGAGACAACTTAAATATTAACAAATCATAACACATAAATTCGGCTAGACAAATTTAAAACATGTAATAATTTAGACAAATTAAATGACATCTAGACACCTTTAATTCAGCCAAATCAAGACATATTAAACACTTGTAATAAATTAAGACATATTTAAAAGCTGTAATGAAACTTATTTACATGCTTATTTAAATGGTCTAAAACTCCAGCAAATAAAGTTAATTTAGCTAAAGAGCTAATAATGAGCTGAATTGAATTTAAACCAAGCTCAAACGAGCTGAATTAAGCTCATGTGAGCTAAAATAAAATTCGGTGAGCTGAACCAAGCTAAATGGAGCTTGAGGAGCTGAATTCAAGCTGAAATCAAGGGCATCCTTGACCAGGGTCATATCATTCACATAGCAGAATTAATGCATGACATTAATGTGTTCACATCATGCCGAATTTATGAGTGTTCATGAGATGTCTTAATGACTTGTTTATTTCATGTAGGTACATTCCTTTGGACGGTACAATGTATGAATGAAGAAACATCTCTTTTGGGCATTCCACACTCATGAATGAAGAAGTATTAAATGCTGGTGGATGTACGGCTAGATGCAATGTTTCTACAAATTCATGCATGTGTCGAATGCATGTATGGACATTAAAGGCTAGTCCATGAATGGATCAAATGCATGGGATGATAGAAAGCATGAATGGCTTAAGTGCATGTATGGTGGCTGTCTCTTAACTTTCCAAGGCACTTATTCGGCCAAGAAGTAGCTGCTAACTAATTCTATGTTGATTATAGAGCTCCTTGAACATGTTCACACTTTGAATTGACCTATAGGCTACTACACATGCATGGATGGGTTCAAGAACGTCCAAGGGAAGGAATTAACTCAATAATTCAACACATTGATTGAATTAAGTGCATGCACAAAGGGGAGAACGAATTTACTAGGTTCATGCTACCATTTATGAACTTACATGCCATTAAAGTGTTTAATTATGAAGATACACGGTCCATACAAGTGCATGAACGTCCCAAGGAGATGAATGCAACCTTTTGGTGCACATACAAGTCACTTGAAGCCTTTCTTTATGACTAAGCATTCATGCACAAACTAAGGGGGAAGAAAGTGTCCATTCAGCTAGTGCATGAATCTGCCGAATTTATGAACTATTTTAATACATTAGTGTGAACGTTTTTATTACTGTGTGAACACCTAGATGACGAATTTGAATGGTCATCTATGTGCCTATAAATATTTGTTTTCTTTCATTTGTAAAGGACTTTTGACTTTTGATCATTTGAATGAACTTTGTTCAAAGAGTGAGTTTTCTCCTCTCTAAATTCGTACGAGTTTCGATCTGACTTATCTAGCATGCTAGTGGCGTCTATCGTTCTCTTTTGAACTTATCACCTTGCTTTGGTGTGGCGTTCAACTTTCTACAATTCCGCAATCCCACCTTGAACCGAGTAGAAATCGGGGTGACACTTTTAGTGTTGAATCGTTTCTGGTGTTTAAGCTCATTTATCCATTCCACCGACTATCCTAGATTTTACCCAACTATAATATCTTTTTACAAAACCGAGCCTTCATTTATCAACTTCCATTTTTCTTATTTTTATACTTAAATCGATCCTACTACCCTTATAAATTTACCATCACCTTAGCCAACCTTTAAAACCATTTGAAAGCTTCCGCATCTTTAGCCTTATTTCATCCTATTTCCGATAACTCAACTATTCCTCGTCGACGATCGGGCAATCAAGTGAATCGACTCAATCAACCGAGCCGGATCACATCAAACACTCCACTCGTGTTTACACTTGTCTAATGGCTTTTGCTCGCTCTAATGTACTCACCACTCGTGCCTTTTTCCGCTCGTCTCACTCTCGTGAATTCGTATTTTGTTTCAAGAAGACTTATTGCGGCTTAGAGGGTCAGCTTCAAATGGGTTACAAGGGATAACGTCGGGTGTAGGGTAGGCTAAACAAAGAAAATAAAAATCAAAGTATGTGTGGCGTTTGGGGGGTAGAGGGAATGGTAAAATGAATGGATGCTCGGAAGCAACAAAAAAAACAAAATAAAACTCACAAGACTTTTCACTTTTGTTTTTTTCTTCTTTTTTTTAACTCGATTTTTTTTGTCACTTTTTTTTTTCCTTTTTTTCGATTTTTTTTGAATTTTTTTTCTGAATTTCTTCTCCTTTTTTTTAAATCCAATACAATAGTAAGCTAAATACAAGGGAAAAAAATTAAATTACAACTTAAATTTTTTTTGATTTTTTTTCACGTTTCAAACCTACTTGCGGCCTTATTACGAACTTCGGCGCTCCTCGTTTTAGTAGCTCTGATACCAAATGATGTGATCCGGCTCGGTTGATTGAGTCGATTCACTTGATTGCCCGATCGTCGACGAGAAATAGTTGAGTTATCGGAAATAGGATGAAATAAGGCTAAAGATGCGGAAGCTTTCAAATGGTTTTAAAGGGTGGCTAAGGTGATAGTAAATTTATAAGGGTAGTAGGCTCGATTTAAGTATAAAAATAAGAAAAAAATGGAAGTTGATAAATGAAGGCTCGGTTTTGTAAAAAGATATTATAGTTGGGTAAAATCTAGGATAGTCGGTGGAATGGATAAATGAGCTTAAACACCAGAAACGATTCAACACTAAAAGTGTCACCCCGATTTCTATTCGGTTCAAGGTGGGATTGCGGAATTGTAGAAGGTTGAACGCCACACCAAAGCAAGGTGATAAGTTCAAAAGAGAACGATAGACGCCACTAGCACGCTAGATAAGTCAGATCGAAACTCGTACGAATTTAGAGAGGAGAAAACTCACTCTTTGAACAAAGTTCATTCAAATGATCAAAAGTCAAAAGTCCTTTACAAATGAAAGAAAACAAATATTTATAGGCACATAGATGACCATTCAAATTCGGCATCTAGGTGTTCACACAATAATAAAAACGTTCACACTAATGTATTAAAATAGTTCATAAATTCGGCAGATTCATGCACTAGCTGAATGGACACTTTCTTCCCCCTTAGTTTGTGCATGAATGCTTAGTCATAAAGAAAGGCTTCAAGTGACTTGTATGTGCACCAAAAGGTTGCATTCATCTCCTTGGGACGTTCATGCACTTGTATGGACCATGTATCTTCATAATTAAACACTTTAATGGCATGTAAGTTCATAAATGGTAGCATGAACCTAGTAAATTCGTTCTCCCCTTTGTGCATGCACTTAATTCAATCAATGTGTTGAATTATTGAGTTAATTCCTTCCCTTGGACGTTCTTGAACCCATCCATGCATGTGTAGTAGCCTATAGGTCAATTCAAAGTGTGAACATGCTCAAGGAGCTCTATGGTCAACATAGAATTAGTTAGCAGCTACTTCTTGGCCGAATAAATGCCTTGGAAAGTTAAGAGATAGCCACCATACATGCACTTAAGCCATTCATGCATTCTATCATCCCATGCATTTGATCCATTCATGGACTAGCCTTTAATGTCCATACATGCATTCGACACATGCATGAATTTGTAGAAACATTGCATCTAGCCGTACATGCACCAGCATTTAATACTTCTACATTCATGAGTGTGGAATGCCCAAAAGAGATGTTTCTTCATTCATACATTGTACCATCCAAAGGAATGTACCTACATGAAATAAACAAGTCATTAAGACATCTCATGAACACTCATAAATTCGGCATGATGTGAACACATTAATGTCATGCATTAATTCGGCTATGTGAACATAATCAATTTATATAATGACAATGATATATTAATAACAAATATTAATATAAGACAAGTTTAATGCTTAAATGAATATGTGCAAATTTTATTTAATGTATTAAAGACAAAACCGAGTTTAAACTAAAATGAGCTAAGTTTTAGCTCGTGAGCTAAAGTTGAGCTGAGGCTAAACTCCTAAGCTGAAGTTGAGCTAAGGTTTAGCTCGTGAGCTAAATATGAGCTAGGAGTGAGCTCGGTTTAGCTCAGGCAAGTTGGATCGAGCTTGAATAAGCTGGATTTGAGCTAGACGGAGCTCGTGGAGCTGGAAACGAGCTGGGATCAGCTTGCCAACATGTCAATGCTCGGCTTGACAGACTTGCTCGATGAAGTTTGCGGGGCGTGCTCGTATCACATCGAGTTGGGTTGAAACATGATGCGACCAGGTTCGCATCATTCCCTCCCTCTTGAAGACGATTTGTCCTCAAATCGGGCCACTTGCTCGAGAAAAATTTTTCACCGTCACAACCCCCTTGGTTGACGGTACTGGCAATGTTGCTCCCAAGATCTTGAAATGCACACATAACTTGAACACAAGTCAGGTTATTTGAAGGCCCTCCCTCTATAGGGATATGACGTTTAAATGTGTCATCTTCACGATAAAGAAAATGATTAAGGATACGATGAATTGTAAACTTACAAAGGCTTTCTGAATTCGCATTCCAAACTTGAGCAAATAAACCGGGCACACTTTTGGACTAGCTCCCTAAGCATTGTTTGTAAATCCATGCGAGCTGAATTAGTTCAATTCCTCCTCGTTGAGCTCCGTTTAGCTCGTTTCCAGCTCACTTGAGCTCAAGTCAGCTCATTCGAGCTCAATTCAGCTCAATCTTAACCCAATGAGCTTATTTTTAGCTTTCTTTTAGTTTGCATTTATTTTGCTCAAATAAACCATTTAATTTGTCTTTAGTTGAATTAGTTGTTTATTTTAAGTTAATTAATTTGTTAAAATCTGGAGAAATAATTAATTAAGTGTTTTAATTATATCTAAATTAAATACTTAATTAATTATGATGTTTTAAATATGTCTGAATTTGTTAATATGTATGGCCGAATTTAATGTGAAAATTATTGAGTTCATATGCTGCTAATTTAATGTGTCTGAAATGCATTTAACTTGCTGATGTTATTTGCTGCAGGTTCATGAACGGATTGGTGCAATGTATGGGAGTGTGCATGGACAATTGAGGTTCAATGGATGGCATTTAAAGTAGCACATGCATTTGGGACGTTCATGCAAGAGGGAATTGCTGAAAGTTCATGTATTTGAAGATTCATGGATCATATTTATGGGGGAAAGTACATGGGACGTTTCATGCATGATTCATGCATTTTCAAGATGACCATTCAAGTATTTTAGGCACATTAATGCCTCATTCAGCCAAGGGAGATGTAGGATCATTAAAGGGCTGCACATTCATGGAATTATGGAGATTCTTCAAGGTTAAGGATGCATGAATGCATCAAGTGAAGCAACATGATGATTCGGTCAATCCATGCATCATCTCCAAACATGAACCGAATTTTTAATGCTTCATTCATGCACATTCAGCTGAATTCAGCTACAACAAATTAATGATTTCTTTCTAGAAATTTCTAGCATATTCATGGCTGAGTTCATAGCCATTAAGTTGCCCATTCGGCTAGCTTAGTCTTTGCCTATAAATAGCTTACTTGTTTATTGTAAAAGGTTACAGAATTTGATTATTAAACTTAATAGAACTTTTGTTCTTGTGAGGTTACCTCCTCTCTTCTTTCATTCGAGTCTCGAAGCGACTTATCTAGCTTGCTAGTGGCGTCCATCCAAACTCAATTGAACTTATCACCAAACCGGTGTGGCGTTCAACCATATTTTTATACCTTTGGTTCTTACCTCTATATAGGTATTGGGTCAAGGTTCGCTTCTATCCTTCATCAAATTTCACCTTAAGCAATATAAGACTCAGGCAATACTTTTTAGTATTGAACATTCTTGACGTTTAAGTTTTATTTTCCATCTCCATCAATTACCTTTTTCTAACCTACCTTGTTTTTATTCTAAACCGAATTTATCAACACCAAACCACTCATCTAAACCCCTCTCAAAGCTTCCGCAACCCTTAGCCTAAATCACCCAATTTTGACAACTCCAACTACTCCTCGTAGACGACCGGGCAACTTTGCAGAACGACTCGATTAACCCGGGTCGGATCACATCAAACCCTCTATCAAATTGATCTTTATATACATCACTGGGATTTAAAGGAGCAAGAGTGAATTTTCGGCCATTAAACACAAGAGAGTATCTATTAAGCTTGCCTTGGTGTATAACATCACGATAAAATTGCCAAGGCCGTCCAAGGAGCAAGTGTGCCGCATGCATTGGGACCACATCACACCATACCTCATGATACGGCCACGCCTCGGGCACACTTTTGGACCAGCTCCCTAAGCATTGCTTGCAAATCCATGCAAGCTGAAATAGTTCAATTTCTTTTCGTTGAGCTCCGTTTAGCTCGTTTCCAGCTCACTCGAGCTCAAGTCAGCTCAATCGAGCTCAATTTAGCTTCTTTCCAGCTCGTTAATTTTATTATTTGAATAATTTGAGTGATAGTTTTATTTTAATTATTTTTACTACAGCTCATAACTGAATTTTCTAGCTCAATTCAGCTCATCAAGAATTTTGACTATCATTGAGCTAGCCGAATTTATTATTAATTATATTTTATTTATGTCTTTATTTTAATTTGTTAAATATGTCTTGATATTATTTAATTTAAGCTGAATGTACCTTGAATCTAATTTGTTTATATCTTTTGTAGGTACATCCACATGTGGGAACACAATTAATGAGGATTCATGAACATTTCTGGTTCAATGTATGTTCGGGTACATGCATGACTACCTACAACGAATGGTTGCCTTAAAGATGATGCATGAATGATTCAATACAATGAATGGAAGAGTGCATGAATATCCACCTACATGCATCGGTGGCTGACCATTGAATTTCCTATGCACCTATTCGGCCAAAAGATATCTTTTGAAGTGTCCATTCACACCTTGGCCGAATCTAGACAAAGCTATTGGCATCCCATGCATTCATCAGCCCTCAAGTGAGCCGAATTTGGAAGAGACATTTAGCAAGGTGCATTCACATCAGATTCAATGAACTTGATGACACATACATGGATCTTCAAGTGAATGTTCAGCTGACCGAATTCATTCCCCAAAACAGCATAATGCCGTTCACACTTGGAGTTCACACCCATGTCTATTCAGTTGGCCATGTTCACACCTAAAGGACTCTTCAAGGCTGACTTTTCACACTTATTTTTGCCATTCACGTTCTCCTTTAATGCTGGTATTTTTTCAGCCAAGAGTTGCATCTTAATGAGCTCATTTAAGCTCATTGGCCGAACCTAGCTGCTGCCATGCACCTTTCCAAGCATTCCAAGTTCATTTGCTTAGTCAAGAAGCTGCCTATTGGACTTCAATCAGCTGAATTTAGCTACAACAACTTAATGCTTCAATTCTAGAATTTTCTAGCTTAATTTGCTTAGCCATGAAGATGACCATTCGGCTAGCTAGTACTTAGTCTATAAATAGTTTGCTATTTCATTTTGTGAGAGGACTTTTTGTCAAATTTTTGAATGAACTATTGTTCTTGTGAGGTTACCTCCTCTCTTCTTTCGTTCGAGTCTCGAAGCGACTTATCTAGCTTGCTAGTGGTGTCAATCCGAACTCCATTGAACTTATCACCGAATCGGTGTGGCGTTCAACCATATTTTTATACCTTTGGTTCTTACCTCTATATAGGTATTGGGTCAAGGTTCGCTTCTATCCTTCCACAAATTTCACCTTAAGCAATATAAGTCCCGGGGCAATACTTTACATAGTATTGAATCGTTCTTAATACTTAAGTTCATTTTTTTCATCTCCATCCTATTTATTAAATATAAACTTTATTTCTTTTCTTATTAAACCGAACCTACAAAATATCCGAATTTAGCCTATCTTTTGAACCCTTTTAAAAGTCTTCCGCTTAAACTGAAAACAATCTTCATCTTAAAACAATTTCGAACGAACTTCTCGTCGACGATCGGGCAACTTTGTGAAACGACTCGATTAACCTGGGCCGGATCACATCATTTGGTATCAGAGCTACTAAAACGAGGAGCGCCGACGTTCGTAATAAGGCCGCAAGTAGGTTCGAAACGTGAAAAAAAAATCAAAAAAAAATTCGAAAAAAAAATTGATTGAAAAAAAAAATTCAAAAAAAAAGTGAAAAAAAATCGAGCAAAAAAAAAAGGTGAGCAAAAAAAAATCAAGTTAAAAAAAGTGAAAAGTCTTGCGAGTTTTTATTTATTTATTTTTTTCCTCTTATTTGCTCCAATCATCAAGTTTCCCTTCCTACCATTATTTACCATCCCAACGCCACACTTAGCCTTGATTTTATTTTGTTTAGCCTACCCTACACCCACATCATTCCTTTGTAACCTATTTTGAAACCGACCCTCAAGCAGCAAATTAAATCTATCGAGACGAATTACGAAATTGTGAGACGAGGTCGAGAGGTAAAAGGCACGTGTGTTTTTACATCAAAGAAAAAGCCTAGAAGAGTGTAAACACGAGTGGAGTGTTATCCAATTTTCATTGTGAGTGAAACGTGAGATTTTTTGTGGTGAGGTATTTACTTTCTATTTTATTTTAATCATTTTAAAAAAAAATGTCACAAGAATTTTCTGAATCAGATTTCCAATATTTGAAGCAAGAGATACGTAGAATTGTGAAATCAAATTTTGATAAATTGCATGATCGATTGGATCGAGTGGAGGAAAGAGCCAGACGAAAACAAAATCCACCAAGTCGAGAAACGGAGTTGAGATCATCACGGCGATACGCGTCCAAAGACTACTCGCTAAGAGATTCTTATCGGGATTCCTATTCGTCAAGGAATTCAAGACGCGACAACCTAGAGCTTGCAACTTCTCGACATGACAAACGAGAGAGGATGAGTTATTCATCGTATGACTCAAATAAGTCCTTCCCGGAGGATTGTTCCCGAAGAAATGGACGAGAAGCCTATGAAAATATTTTCTCTTCCTTCGGGGCAAATGATTATATTTTTGATTCTTTCGTGTCGACTGCACATTGTAATGAAATCGAAAAAGCGAGAGAAAAAGAAAATGAAGAGAAAGAATTCGAAAAAGAAATTGAGATTGTACAAGAGTACGAGCGAGAAAAAGAAATCGAAAGAAAAGAAAAAGAGATTGAAAAAGAAAAAGAAATCCAAAAGAGAGTGAGGTCGAAAATAAAAGTGAAAATGAGAGAGGAAATGAAAAGAGAAAAAAAGAAGTTGAGATTAGAAAAGAAACGAGAGAAAAAGAGATAAACGAACCAGAAAAAGTGAGGAGCATTTCGACTAATCCATATGAAACTTGTTCTTGTTCTGTTTCTTCTTTCCAGGTGCCCGAGATATCAAATGATAATTTTCAACTTCACTACCTTTCCGATGAAAGACATTTTCATATGGTCAGTATAGGTAAGGTTGAAGATGAAAACGTGCCTCAAGAGTTCAAAGGTAAGAGAGGTGAGGAAATGTTAACGATCGAGTCACGACCCCCAGGTTTGAAAATTGTTGAAATACTTTTTAGTGACTTAATTTTAAATGCTCTCTTTATTTTGGTCTGATTAATTGCTACTCCCTGAATGTGGTTGATTTTTGTTCCAATCAACAAACCAAAGGTTTAATTTTGCGTGATGACGGTTTTTCACGAAAGGCGATTAAATTCTTCATTTGTGACAATTTTGTGCACCAATTAACGCTTTGTGGAAAATCCATGAATTTGTGCAAGTATGAATTGATGAATGTAAAAAGTTTTAATTGTTTGTCCCTGTGTATGCAAAAATCCCATTGGTTTAACGTGTTTGGTTTAATGAAATTTTTGCTACATTTTGGCATGAATACTCAAAATCAAGTTTTTAAACCCGGAATCTATTTTGGTTCGTTTTATGGGAAAGTCAAGCTTCATCAATTTTGTGTGAACAATTTCTATTGTTTTGATAATTGGGTGTTGAATAAGGAACTGAGGTATGAAAAATTTGATTTCAATTTAAATTCATTCCTTAATCCATTTTTGTGGTTGTATTTGAAGTTCGCATTTCATTTCGTTAAGGTTAATTCAGCCACAGAGATTCGACTAGACTACATTTCCGAGGAGAGAAGATTTATGATGATTGACAAAGGTAAAAATGATCCTTGTTTTTCCATCCCTCGAGGTAAACAAGGTATGATTTACGATAACTTTAAAATTTCTCTGCCCTATTCGGTTGGTAATAAAATTTTTGTTGAAGAATTGGTTGTTGCAAGGAATTTAAATTGTGATGTGTTTAACTGTTCAGCTTTATTTAAAAATGATCTTTGTTTTACTACTTTTAAAGGTAAGGCTCATGAACTTTTTGAAACATCGTTGTTCTCTTTAGGTGGTGCCAAAGATTGTTTTGTTGATTTGATTCGTTATTCACATATTGGTTATGACTTGTGGAAACGATTTGAGACATTTGAATGCCTTAGAACATGTTCATTTTCGTTTCGAATAATTGACGAGGCATTAACGAGTACATTAGTTTGTTTGCATGGTTGTGAACATGTTGTTTTGCATCCGTCCACTCCCATGGGATTTTCTTATTCTATTTTGCTTGCATTTGGATTACAAATTTATTTGAAACCATTTTTGTTAACTCATGGTTATTCCTTTCAGTTGTCCCAATTCCAATCCATCCCGTTCGACCGAGGAAAGCTAAGTAAAAGTTGCTGTGATCGAATGAACCAATGGCTCGATTTGGGGACAAATCGCTTTAAAGAGGGAGGGGATGATACGGCCACGCCTCGGGCACACTTTTGGACCAGCTCCCTAAGCATTGCTTGCAAATCCATGCAAGCTGAAATAGTTCAATTTCTTTTCGTTGAGCTCCGTTTAGCTCGTTTCCAGCTCACTCGAGCTCAAGTCAGCTCAATCGAGCTCAATTTAGCTTCTTTCCAGCTCGTTAATTTTATTATTTGAATAATTTGAGTGATAGTTTTATTTTAATTATTTTTACTACAGCTCATAACTGAATTTTCTAGCTCAATTCAGCTCATCAAGAATTTTGACTATCATTGAGCTAGCCGAATTTATTATTAATTATATTTTATTTATGTCTTTATTTTAATTTGTTAAATATGTCTTGATATTATTTAATTTAAGCTGAATGTACCTTGAATCTAATTTGTTTATATCTTTTGTAGGTACATCCACATGTGGGAACACAATTAATGAGGATTCATGAACATTTCTGGTTCAATGTATGTTCGGGTACATGCATGACTACCTACAACGAATGGTTGCCTTAAAGATGATGCATGAATGATTCAATACAATGAATGGAAGAGTGCATGAATATCCACCTACATGCATCGGTGGCTGACCATTGAATTTCCTATGCACCTATTCGGCCAAAAGATATCTTTTGAAGTGTCCATTCACACCTTGGCCGAATCTAGACAAAGCTATTGGCATCCCATGCATTCATCAGCCCTCAAGTGAGCCGAATTTGGAAGAGACATTTAGCAAGGTGCATTCACATCGGATTCAATGAACTTGATGACACATACATGGATCTTCAAGTGAATGTTCAGCTGACCGAATTCATTCCCCAAAACAGCATAATGCCGTTCACACTTGGAGTTCACACCCATGTCTATTCAGTTGGCCATGTTCACACCTAAAGGACTCTTCAAGGCTGACTTTTCACACTTATTTTGGCCATTCACGTTCTCCTTTAATGCTGGTATTTTTTCAGCCAAGAGTTGCATCTTAATGAGCTCATTTAAGCTCATTGGCCGAACCTAGCTGCTGCCATGCACCTTTCCAAGCATTCCAAGTTCATTTGCTTAGTCAAGAAGCTGCCTATTGGACTTCAATAAGTTGAATTTAGCTACAACAACTTAATGCTTCAATTCTAGAATTTTCTAGCTTAATTTGCTTAGCCATGAAGATGACCATTCGGCTAGCTAGTACTTAGTCTATAAATAGTTTGCTATTTCATTTTGTGAGAGGACTTTTTGTCAAATTTTTGAATGAACTATTGTTCTTGTGAGGTTACCTCCTCTCTTCTTTCGTTCGAGTCTCGAAGCGACTTATCTAGCTTGCTAGTGGTGTCAATCCGAACTCCATTGAACTTATCACCGAATCGGTGTGGCGTTCAACCATATTTTTATACCTTTGGTTCTTACCTCTATATAGGTATTGGGTCAAGGTTCGCTTCTATCCTTCCACAAATTTCACCTTAAGCAATATAAGTCCCGGGGCAATACTTTACATAGTATTGAATCGTTCTTAATACTTAAGTTCATTTTTTTCATCTCCATCCTATTTATTAAATATAAACTTTATTTCTTTTCTTATTAAACCGAACCTACAAAATATCCGAATTTAGCCTATCTTTTGAACCCTTTTAAAAGTCTTCCGCTTAAACTGAAAACAATCTTCATCTTAAAACAATTTCGAACGAACTTCTCGTCGACGATCGGGCAACTTTGTGAAACGACTCGATTAACCTGGGCCGGATCACATCACCTCATCCTCGTAATTCCCAAGCTTAAAAGTGATCAAGGACTGTTTTGTAACTTTAACTTCTGAGCATTCATTAATCCACTGAAGGTGATACGGCTTAGGGTGCTCGATACAAGGTAACATTAAGGAATCCACCAAATAGCTGCTAACCACATTCGAACAACTCCCACTATCAATAATAAGTGAACATATGTTACCTTTTATAAAACACCTAGAATGGAAAAGATTGGTCCTTTGGTTATCACAATCGTCTCCCATTTGGATGTTAAAGGTGCGGCAGACTACCATCTTATTTTTTTTTCCTCTTTTTTTTGAAATACCTATAAAACAAATACTCAACACTCAAAATAAAAATTAGCAAACCTCACCGTTAGTCACTCAAAAAGAAAAATCAAATTCCCAATGAGGTAGAATTCAGTCTTGTGAGTTCTTTAGTAGAGTCTATATCAACCAATTAGAAAGTGTATCAACCGAAACTACCAAAGAGTCCTAATTTGCACTAAGATGCCAAAAAGTTACGAGACACCAATTAATTTGTGTTGCACCGAGGAAGAATTGTGCACACCTTAAAATCCTACTAACATAAGAAACAAGAAGGTGTTAGATAGTGTAAAGGAAGAATAAAGGCAAACAAATGAAATCCTACAGCTAAGGATCAATAAAAATTGTTGAAATCGAAAAATATGAAAAACTATGGAGTAACTTGACAACTTCGTTCGAGGTGTTCCCAGTCTCCAAAAATCACGAAATTAAATCTGGAATGTCCTTAAATATTAATTTTTGATCTGGAAAGTTTTGCCACCAAACTCAACCCACTGAATCTTTTTTTAATTTTTTTATTAGATTTTGTATTTTTCAATTTTTTTGACTTTTTCGACTGACTTTTTTGCGGGAAATATTTTTTTATATTCAATCCCAGTGCAAAAAATATGTATGTAAAATTTTAGATCAATCAGGCAACGTTTACCCACTCAAATGAATTTTTTTGAAAAATTTTTATGGGTAAAACTGCTGTTTGTAGTTTAAAAAATAGAGATCAGTTTAGAAATCAACCAAGAACACCCAAAATGCCCAAAATTTGATACCAAATGATAGAGGGTTGCACGCGGACCAAGATTGAGTTGCCAAGTCACGAGAAAACTCCTACGAGACCCTAAACGAACAGATCTAAAAATAAGACAGAGAATAAGAATAAAACTAATCAGATCTGAAAAATAAAATCCCCAAAATCAACTAAAGAACAGCCAAGAATCAAAACACTTATGAATATATGTTCTTGGAAGCCAAGAACACGAAATTAAGCCCCAAGATTAACTTCCAATAAGCCGAATCTATCAAAGAACACAAAACAGCAAATAAATTAAAATAGATTACGAAATTAATTGAAACGAATTCTAGGGATTGGACGCCAAGAAAAGAGGGGTTTTTGTGAAATCAAAAATGTTTCTTTATGTCCAAGGAAGTGCCGAATCTGATCTTGGAGTTTTAGAAAGGCTGAAATGCAACAAGAACAGCAAACAAATTAGCTAATAAAAATCGATACAAGCAGAAATTTAAAAGAGATTGAACAGTAAGAAAATAAAGATAAAGTCCTAAGAAGCCTTGAAATCCCAAAAGATTTCACAACTCCCTTCAAACGGCTCTAATCTCCCCTCCAATGAAGAACAATGGCAAGAAGAAGGCTGAAGATGGCTCCCACAATCAAAAAGATTGTTAAAACTACTTCCAAAGAAACTCAAGAGAGAATTCTTGGAGAAAACTCTAAGAAAAATTTTACTCAGCAAAAATCTGAAATTTTAATGTATTGTAATGTGTAATTCAATATGTTTAAGGGTGGCTGGCCAAGCCATATATATAGGCCTTCTAACTACTTTCCTAGCCCTACTAGGAAAACTTAAAAAAACCCTAATTTTGACTTTTAAAGGGGAATTTCGTCCAAGGCCTTTAAATGGGCTTCTTGGACTGAATTTTTACATAGAAATTTATTCATAAAGTCTAAAAATTAAAATTAAGTATTTAAAGAATTAAATTGGGCCACTGATACAAGGGTTGCGCGCGGACCAAGATCGAGTTGCCAAGTCACGAGAAACTCCTACGAAAGCTCTAATCGAACAGATCTGAAATCAAAACAAAGAATAAGATTAAAAACAAATCAGATCTGGAAATTAAGATCCCCAAAATGATCAAGAACAGCCAAGAATCAAAGATCTTATGAATAGATGTTTTCGGAATGCAAAAACACGAAATCGATCTCCAAGATTGATTTTCAACAAGCCGAATCTGTCCAAGAACTAAACCGATGAATAAAGCCCCAAATTCCAGCAACTTGATTTTTCCCAAAATTCCAGCAACCTAAAACAGTCAGTTTTGATAAGAAGAATTCGACAAGATTAATTGGAAAAGATAAGTTTAGTCGAATTTGGCTACCAAGAATGAGTACCGATCGATCTTTTTGAGTAATAAAGATGGCTGGAAATTCACAAGAAGAATAAGCAAGTTAGATCAAAAGAATCGGCATAAACAGAATTTAAAAGAAAAGAATGAACAGCAAGAAAGTAAATTGAAGTCCTAAAGATCCTTGAAATCCCGAAAGATTTCACAAATCTCTTCAAACGGCTCTAATCTCCCCTCCAACGAATATCGATGGCAAGAAGAAGGTTGAAGATGGCTCCCACAATCCAAAGATTGTTAAAACAACTTCTAAAGAACTCAAGAGAGAATTCTTGGAGAAAACCCCAAAGAAAATTCTGCACTCAACAAATCTAAAATTTGATAGAAAAATAATAATAAGATGTGTTTACAAAGGGTGGCTGGCCAATGCTTATATAGGCCTCCAACAAATCCTAATCTCACAAGTAACTAATAAAAATTAAACCTAATTAATAAAATAACAAGGTAAATTCGGCCATGCACTTATATGGGCTGTTTCGGGCCGAATTTTACATGTAATGCTCCTAAAGATTAAAAAATTAAATTAAACAAGTAAGATGTTTACAAATTGGGCCCTTTGACATTTTGGCATGATTTTCAACTAAGTATGAAGAAATTTCTTGATTGGGCTAAATTTTGGTTATTGGGCCTCGCCTTCAAGAATTTGGGCTCGTGATCCATCTCCTACCAAAATTGGGTCGTTGACGCTCGTAATGGAGATCCAATGCGTTTTGGCTGCAAGATTTGGTTTCTTGGACCAAGATTTCTAAGATTTGAAATCTTGATTTTCTTGATTCTTGAAATCTCTTCGAACAGCAAAATTGGGCCAAGATTCGGTTTCTTGATTTTCTTGAAAACAAGAAAGTGAATCTTGATTTTCTTGTTCTCTCGTGTATGCATCTAAGGCCTTGCTAACAAGCTCTTGAATGGTCCCATTTAGTTTGGACCGCATTTGTCGGGCCTTTGATCTTGTTATTGGGCCTTGTGGCAATTTGAGCCCATCACGTTCTTGAACTTGGATTGGGCCTTTATGACTCGTATCAAAGAGCTTGTTAGCAAGGCCTTAGATGCATACACGAGAGAACAAGAAAATCAAAATTCACTTTCTTGTTTTCAAGAAAATCAAGAAACCGAATCTTGGCCCAATTTTGCTGTTCGAAGAGATTTCAAGAATCAAGAAAATCAAGATTTCAAATCTTGGAAATCTTGGTCCAAGAAACCAAATCTTGCAGCCAAAACGCATTGTATCTCCATTACGAGCGTCAACGACCCAATTTTGGTAGGAGATGGATCACGAGCCCAAATTCTTGAAGGCGAGGCCCAATAACCAAAATCCAGCCCAATCAAGAAATTTCTTCATACTTAGTTGAAAATCAGGCCAAAATGTCAAAGGGTCCAATTTGTAAACATCTTACTTGTTTAATTTAATTTTTTAATCTTTAGGAGCATTACATGTAAAATTCGGCCCAAAACAGCCCATATAAGTGCATGGCCAAATTTACCTTGTTATTTTATTAATTAGGTTTAATTTTTTATTAGTTACTTGTGAGATTAGGATTTGTTGGAGGTCTATATAAGCATTGGCCAGCCACCCTTTGTAAACACATCTTATTATCATTCAATACATTAAATTTCAGTTTGTTAGAGTGCAGAATTTTCTTTGGGGTTTTCTCCAAGAATTCTCTCTTGAGCTTTCTTTAGAAGTTGTTTTAACAATCTCTTGATTGTGGGAGCCATCTTCAACCTTCTTCTTGCCATCGATATTCTTTGGAGGGGAGATTAGAGCCGTTTGAAGAGATTTGTGAAATCTTTCGGGATTTCAAGGATCTTTAGGACTTATCCTTTAATTTTTGCTGTTCAATTTCTTTTATTTAATTCTACTTGTGCCGAATCTCAATTCTAATCTATTTGCTGTTTTATTTGTGTTTCCAGCCCTCGTTTATCTTAAAGAATTGATCAATTTCACTTTTTGCTGGAGTTCGACAATTAGCCCTAAATCCCTAAATTCTAGGGTTCTTGCCGAATTCACACTTATTCTTCTTGGGTGAATTTGGTTGTGGAAAATTAGGTGAAACTTTCGTGGTGGTCAATTGAGCAGATCACCCGCGTTTTCTCAGTTTCAATAGCCATTTTATGCCTTCAATTTCTTTCTTTCTCATTGACGCATAAACCCTAATTTGTTTTAAGAAATTCTGGTCGATCTAATTTGCTTGCTGATTTGGTGTTCTTTGACAGATTCGGTTTGTGGGAGTTCATTCTTGGGAATCAATTTCGTGTTCTTGGTTTCAAGAAACCTCTTTCATAAGTGTTTCGTTTCTTGATTAGATCTTGCTGATTTTTAGGGTTCTTATTCCAGATTTTAATTTTCCAGATTTAATCTCGTTCTTTGTTTGATTTCAGATCTGTTCGTTAGAGTTTTCGTAGGAGTTCCCCGTGACTTGGCAACTCGATCTTGGTCCGCGCGCATTCCTCTATCACCGAAGGTAAGCGAGGTAAGGATATTTTAGCAACTGAGTCCCGTGCAGATTTGTAAATTATTTATAAAACCTTTGGTGACTTAGTTCTTAAAAGATCCCCTCATTTTGATCCGAATAATTGTTATTCTTTGATTGTGATTGATAAAGTCATTACCAAAGGAAGCCTGAGTTGTTGATTTACCAAGTGTAAAATTCGCGAATTTGTGCAAATCTATTTTGGTGAATAAAAAAAGTTTGAATATATGTTGGTATGTATGCGAAAATCCTCATGGTTTAACTTGATTGGTTTAATGAAATCTTTGTTATACTTTGGCATGACTAATCAAAATCAAGTTTTTCAACCCGGAATCTATTTTGGTATATTTTGTTGGAAAATCAAGCATCATCTATTGTGTGCAAATACTTTCTATTGTTTTGATACTTGGTTTTTGAATAAGGTAACGAAATTTGCCAAATTTGTTTTCAATTTATATTCGTGCCTTAAACAGTTTCTGTGGTTGTACATGAAGTTTGAGTTCCATTTGACAAAGGTTAACTCAACAATGGAGCTTCGACTACACTATGCCCCCGGTGAGCGAAGGTTTGTATTAAATGGAAAAGGTAAGATTGACCATTATTCTTCTGCTTATAAAGGTAAGATGCTTGAAACTTTTGAAACACTTTTGTACTCCTCGGATGGTGACAAAGATCATGTTGATGATTTAATTTTTGTAAAACACTTAGATCGAAATGTGCTTGACTGTCCTATTTTATTTATTGATGATCTATCTGATACGAGTCACAAAGGCCCTACCCAAGCTCAAGAACATGATAGGCTCAAATTACCACAAGCCCCAATAACGAGGTCAAGGGCCAGACAAATGCGTTCCAAACTAAATGGGACCATTCAGGAATTTGTTAGCAAGACCTTAGATGCGTACACGAAAGAAAGAGAAAATCAAGATTCACTTTCTTGTTTTCAAGAAAATCAAGAAACCAAATCTTGGCCCAATTTTTCTGTTTGGAGCGGTTTCAATAATCAAGAAAATTAAGATTTCAAATATTGGAAATATTGGTCCAAGAAACCAAATCTTGCAGCCAAAGCGCATTGGATCTCCATTACGAGCATCAACGAACCAATTTCGGTAGGAGATGGACTACAAGCCCAAGTTGATAGAGGGTGGCGTGTGGACCAAGATCGAGTTGCCAAGTCACAGGAAACTCCTACGAAAACTCTAAACAATCAGATCTGAAACGAAACAGAAAATTAAAAGATTAGAACTTTGAATTTCCAAATCTGAAATAAAATTCTCAAATCAGCAAAGAATAAAATTGAGAATAGAAATAAGGGTTAATAAGGGCTCTTGGGAATCAAGAACACGTAATTGAACCCAAAGATGACTCCAATCTGCCAAAATCTGAAAAGCAAGACACAATAAGCAAGTTAAATTTTAACAACCAGCAAATCGTTTCAATCAAAAATATAGAATGGGGTGGCAAGAATGATGGAAAAATTCAGGAACTGAAACAATTTGTAAAGCCCAAGAGTATGCCGATTTGCCCAATTTGAAACAGCAAATTAAATTTCCCTAAAATTCCAGCAACCAAATCAACCAAATCTGAAAAGAAGAAATCGACAAGAACAAGGGATTTAGGGATCTTGATCGAATTTTGCTGCCAAGAACAAAGGAGAGGACAATCGAATTGAACAGCAAGTAATTTAAAGATAAGTCCTAAGAAGCCTTAAAATCCCGAAAGACTCCACAACTCCTTTCAAGCGGCTCTGATCTTGGAGTTTTAGAAAGGCTGAAATTGATGCGATCCCGGTCGCATCATGTTACGACACAACTCGACGCTACCGAGATTGGTCCAAACTCGAGGGGCCCAAGTGCAAAATGAAGTTTTTAATTTTAGTTTGTCAATTTGGCTGTTGGAAAATAAGGACTTTGATTCATTAATTTTTAGTTATTTTAGTTTGTGTTTTTAATTATGTCATAGTTTGCACATCATTAATATGTGTTCTGCATTTAATAAAGTCATGCATTATGTAACTTTCATGTTAGTTAAGTTTGCATCATTAAATTAAGTCAAGTTAGTTTAATTATGTAACTTTCATGTTAGTTAAATTTGCATTTCAAAACCATGCATTTAAGCATCTTAGTTTAATAAATGAGTTGCTGGACATTTATTCAACTCATCTTAGTTTTAATTAATAAGTGTTTTTGTTGAACTTTATTTAATAAGTGTTGTTCTTAATTGATCTAGTTCCTAGGATTATTTATTGATGCATAAATTAAGTTTTTTAAATTATGCTTCTTTAATTAAACTAGTTGCTGGAATAATTATTGCATATATGTTTTAGTTCATTTATTTAAGTAAGTTTAATGTTTGTTATGATTAATAAGTGTTTTCATTTGTTTAATAAACTCATTTTAATGTGTTTATTACAAGTGACTTTTTAGCTTATAGTGGTTACAATTCAAGGCTGTTACACATTTAATTAAGGGCTGTTCAAGTTCTTTTGAGTTACAATTAAAGGGGCTGTTATAAAGGGAGCTTAAAAATCATTAAAGGAGTTTTTAAAGAGCATTTTATGCCCTTTAAAATTCAGCAGCAACTCTTCCACTTCCAGCCGTTTTTGGAGCTTTCAAGAGAAATTAATCAACCCTTTGAATGTCATTAAGGAGCTGGTTAAGAGATGGTGTCTATTCAACTAGCCAAGGACAACTCAAGAGTCATTTTCTAAGCCATTAAAGACATTCAAATCAGCTGAATTAAACTGATTTTATGGAAGGAGTTATTTGGTTCAAAGAATAAGAAAAGACATCAGTTTTTATGTCACATTAAGTGGATGTTTTTGACCATTCGGTTACCTTGTTTTAGCATTATAAATAGATGTAATCAGCCATAGAGAAAAGAACTTTTTGCTGAATATAAATGAAATATTTGAATTGTGAGTTATCCAATTCTCTTTGTTCTTACGAAATTGATTTGACTTATCAAGCTTAGCTTGTGGCGTCTATCCATTTCTTGTTTTCGAACTTATCACTTTCATAGTGTGGCGTTCATCATATACCAAGGTTCCTATCATTCTTGATAGTGGGTCTAGGTCTTTTCTTTGTTGTTTTTCCTATACTGTCATTCACCTAAGAGCTACTTTGAGTCTCGGGTCAACAACTTCTATTGTTGGTCCATTCTCTGCCCTTAGCCAAATTTTTCCCTTTGTTGTTAAACCCATTTCCCTTTTAAACGTTTGTTTGTAGCCTTTCTTCTATCTTGAAACAAACTTAGCCTTACTCAAATTCACGATCGAGCAAACACTAACGACTCAAATCAATCACAAAACGAGTTCGTATCAGAAATGCAACAAGAACAGCAAACAAATTAGCTAATAAAAATTGATACAAGCAGAAATTTAAAAGAGATTGAACAGTAAGAAAATAAAGATAAAGTCCTAAGAAGCCTTGAAATCCTAAAAGATTTCACAACTCCCTTCAAACGGCTCTAATCTCCCCTCCAATGAAGAACAATGGCAAGAAGAAGGCTGAAGATGGCTCCCACAATCAAAAAGATTGTTAAAACTACTTCCAAAGAAACTCAAGAGAGAATTCTTGGAGAAAACTCTAAGAAAAAATTTACTCAGCAAAAATCTGAAATTTTAATGTATTGTAATGTGTAATTCAATATGTTTAAGGGTGGCTGGCCAAGCCATATATATAGGCCTCCTAACTACTTTCCTAGCCCTACTAGGAAAACTTAAAAAAAAACCCTAATTTTAACTTTTAAAGGGGAATTTCGTCCAAGGCCTTTAAATGGGCCTCTTGGACTGAATTTTTACATAGAAATTTATTCATAAAGTCTAAAAATTAAAATTAAGTATTTAAAGAATTAAATTGGGCCACTGATACAGGGGTTGCGCGCGGACCAAGATTGAGTTGCCAAGTCACGAGAAACTCCTACGAAAGCTCTAATCGAACAGATCTGAAATCAAAACAAAGAATAAGATTAAAAACAAATCAGATCTGGAAATTAAGATCCCCAAAATGATCAAGAACAGCCAAGAATCAAAGATCTTATGAATAGATGTTTTCGGAATGCAAAAACACGAAATCGATCTCCAAGATTGATTTTCAACAAGCCGAATCTGTCCAAGAACTAAACCGATGAATAAAGCCCCAAATTCCAGCAACTTGATTTTTCCCAAAATTCCAGCAACCTAAAACAGTCAGTTTTGATAAGAAGAATTCGACAAGATTAATTGGAAAAGATAAGTTTAGTCGAATTTGGCTACCAAGAATGAGTACCGATCGATCTTTTTGAGTAATAAAGATGGCTGGAAATTCACAAGAAGAATAAGCAAGTTAGATCAAAAGAATCGGCATAAACAGAATTTAAAAGAAAAGAATGAACAGCAAGAAAGTAAATTGAAGTCCTAAAGATCCTTGAAATCCCGAAAGATTTCACAAATCTCTTCAAACGGCTCTAATCTCCCCTCCAACGAATATCGATGGCAAGAAGAAGGTTGAAGATGGCTCCCACAATCCAAAGATTGTTAAAACAACTTCTAAAGAACTCAAGAGAGAATTCTTGGAGAAAACCCCAAAGAAAATTCTGCACTCAACAAATCTAAAATTTGATAGAAAAATAATAATAAGATGTGTTTACAAAGGGTGGCTGGCCAATGCTTATATAGGCCTCCAACAAATCCTAATCTCACAAGTAACTAATAAAAATTAAACCTAATTAATAAAATAACAAGGTAAATTCGGCCATGCACTTATATGGGCTGTTTCGGGCCGAATTTTACATGTAATGCTCCTAAAGATTAAAAAATTAAATTAAATAAGTAAGATGTTTACAAATTGGGCCCTTTGACATTTTGGCCTGATTTTCAACTAAGTATGAAGAAATTTCTTGATTGGGCTAAATTTTGGTTATTGGGCCTCGCCTTCAAGAATTTGGGCTCGTGATCCATCTCCTACCAAAATTGGGTCGTTGACGCTCGTAATGGAGATCCAATGCGTTTTGGCTGCAAGATTTGGTTTCTTGGACCAAGATTTCCAAGATTTGAAATCTTGATTTTCTTGATTCTTGAAATCTCTTCGAACAGCAAAATTGGGCCAAGATTCGGTTTCTTGATTTTCTTGAAAACAAGAAAGTGAATCTTGATTTTCTTGTTCTCTCGTGTATGTATCTAAGGCCTTGCTAACAAGCTCTTGAATGGTCCCATTTAGTTTGGACCGCATTTGTCGGGCCTTTGATCTTGTTATTGGGCCTTGTGGCAATTTGAGCCCATCACGTTCTTGAACTTGGATTGGGCCTTTATGACTCGTATCAAAGAGCTTGTTAGCAAGGCCTTAGATGCTTAAACGAGAGAACAAGAAAATCAAGATTCACTTTCTTGTTTTCAAGAAAATCAAGAAACCGAATCTTGGCCCAATTTTGCTGTTCAAAGAGATTTCAAGAATCAAGAAAATCAAGATTTCAAATCTTGGAAATCTTGGTCCAAGAAACCAAATCTTGCAGCCAAAACGCATTGGATCTCCATTACGAGCGTCAACGACCCAATTTTGGTAGGAGATGGATCACGAGCCCAAATTCTTGAAGGCGAGGCCCAATAATCAAAATCCAGCCCAATCAAGAAATTTCTTCATACTTAGTTGAAAATCAGGCCAAAATGTCAAAGGGCCCAATTTGTAAACATGTTACTTGTTTAATTTAATTTTTAATCTTTAGGAGCATTACATGTAAAATTCGGCCCAAAACAGCCCATATAAGTGCATGGCCAAATTTACCTTGTTATTTTATTAATTAGGTTTAATTTTTTATTAGTTACTTGTGAGATTAGGATTTGTTGGAGGTCTATATAAGCATTGGCCAGCCACCCTTTGTAAACACATCTTATTATCATTCAATACATTAAATTTCAGTTTGTTAGAGTGCAGAATTTTCTTTGGGGTTTTCTCCAAGAATTCTCTCTTGAGCTTTCTTTAGAAGTTGTTTTAACAATCTCTTGATTGTGGGAGCCATCTTCAACCTTCTTCTTGCCATCGATATTCTTTGGAGGGGAGATTAGAGCTGTTTGAAGAGATTTGTGAAATCTTTCGGGATTTCAAGGATCTTTAGGACTTATCCTTTAATTTTTGCTGTTCAATTTCTTTTATTTAATTCTACTTGTGCCGAATCTCAATTCTAATCTATTTGCTGTTTTATTTGTGTTTCCAGCCCTCATTTATCTTAAAGAATTGATCAATTTCACTTTTTGCTGGAGTTCAACAATCAGTCCTAAATCCCTAATTTCTAGGGTTCTTGCCGAATTCACACTTATTCTTCTTGGGTGAATTTGGTTTTGGAAAATTAGGGGAAACTTTCGTGGTTGTCAATTGAGCAGATCGCCCTCGTTTTCTCAGTCTCAATAGCCATTTTATGCCTTCAATTTCTTTCTTTCTCATTGACGCATAAACCCTAATTTGTTTTAAGAAATTCTGGTCGATCTAATTTGCTTGTTGATTTGGTGTTCTTTGACAGATTCGGTTTGTGGGAGTTCATTCTTGGGAATCAATTTCGTGTTCTTGGTTTCAAGAAACCTCTTTCATAAGTGTTTCGTTTCTTGATTAGATCTTGCTGATTTTTAGGGTTCTTATTCCAGATTTTAATTTTCCAGATTTAATCTCGTTCTTTGTTTGATTTCAGATCTGTTCGTTAGAGTTTTCGTAGGAGTTCCCGTGACTTGGCAACTCGATCTTGGTCCGCGCGCATTCCTCTATCACTGAAGGTAAGCGAGGTAAGGATATTTTAGCAACTGAGTCCCGTGCAGATTTGTAAATTATTTATAAAACCTTTGGTGACTTAGTTCTTAAAAGATCCCCTCATTTTGATCCGAATAATTGTTATTCTTTGATTGTGATTGATAAAGTCATTACCAAAGGAAGCCTGAGTTGTTGATTTACCAAGTGTAAAATCCGCGAATTTGTGCAAATCTATTTTGGTGAATAAAAAAAGTTTGAATATATGTTGGTATGTATGCGAAAATCCTCATGGTTTAACTTGATTGGTTTAATGAAATCTTTGTTATACTTCGGCATGACTAATCAAAATCAAGTTTTTCAACTCAAAATCTATTTTGGTATATTTTGTTGGAAAATCAAGCATCATCTATTGTGTGCAAATACTTTCTATTGTTTTGATACTTGGTTTTTGAATAAGGTAACGAAATTTGCCAAATTTGTTTTCAATTTATATTCATGCCTTAAACAGTTTCTGTGGTTGTACATGAAGTTTGAGTTCCATTTGACAAAGGTTAACTCAACAATGGAGCTTCAACTACACTATGCCCCCGGTGAGCGAAGGTTTGTATTAAATGGAAAAGGTAAGATTGACCATTATTCTTCTGCTTATAAAGGTAAGATGCTTGAAACTTTTGAAACACTTTTGTACTCCTCGGATGGTGACAAAGATCATGTTGATGATTTAATTTTTGTAAAACATTTAGATCGAAATGTGCTTGACTGTCCTATTTTATTTATTGATGATCTATCTGATACGAGTCATAAAGGCCCAACCCAAGCTCAAGAACATGATAGGCTCAAATTACCACAAGGCCCAATAACGAGGTCAAGGGCCAGATAAATGCGTTCCAAACTAAATGGGACCATTCAGGAATTTGTTAGCAAGACCTTAGATGCGTACACGAAAGAAAGAGAAAATCAAGATTCACTTTCTTGTTTTCAAGAAAATCAAGAAACCAAATCTTGGCCCAATTTTTCTGTTTGGAGCGGTTTCAACAATCAAGAAAATTAAGATTTCAAATCTTGGAAATATTGGTCCAAGAAACCAAATCTTGCAGCCAAAGCGCATTGGATCTCCATTACGAGCATCAACGAGCCAATTTCGGTAGGAGATGGACTACAAGCCCAAGTTGATAGAGGGTTGTGTGTGGACCAAGATCGAGTTGCCAAGTCACGGGAAACTCCTATGAAAACTCTAAACAATCAGATCTGAAACGAAACAGAAAATTAAAAGATTAGAACTTTGAATTTCCAAATCTGAAATAAAATTCTCAAATCAGCAAAGAATAAAATTGAGAATAGAAATAAGGGTTAATAAGGGCTCTTGGGAATCAAGAACACGTAATTGAACCCAAAGATGACTCCAATCTGCCGAAATCTGAAAAGCAAGACACAATAAGTAAGTTAAATTTTAACAACCAGCAAATCGTTTCAATCAAAAATATAGAATGGGGTGGCAAGAATGATGGAAAAATTCAGGAACTGAAACAATTTGTAAAGCCCAAGAGTATGCCGATTTGCCCAATTTGAAACAGCAAATTAAATTTCCCTAAAATTCCAGCAACCAAATCAACCAAATCTGAAAAGAAGAAATCGACAAGAACAAGGGATTTAGGGATCTTGATCGAATTTTGCTGCCAAGAACAAAGGAGAGGACGATCGAATTGAACAGCAAGTAATTTAAAGATAAGTCCTAAGAAGCCTTAAAATCCCGAAAGACTCCACAACTCCCTTTAAACGGCTCTAGTCTCCCCTCCAATGAAGATCAATGGCAAGAAGAAGGCTGAAGATGGCTCCCACAATCAAAAAGATTGTTAAAACTACTTCTAAAGAAAACCCAAGAGAGAATTCTTGGAGAAAAACTCAAAGAGAATTCTGCACTCAAACAAATCTAAAATTTCAATAAAATTCTAAGTGTGTGTAATGTGTATAAGGGTGGCTGGCCAAGCCATACATATAGGCCTTCTAACTATGTTCCTAGTCCTAATAGGAAAACTAAGAAAAAAACCTTTTTTTTTTTTTACTTTCAAGTGAATTTCGTCCAAGGCCTTTAATGGGCCTCTTTGGGTTGAATTTTTACATAGAAATTTATTTATAAAGTCTAAAAATTAAAACTAAGTATTTAAAGAATTAAAATTTTACAAATTGGGCCACTTTGACAATTTGGCCTGATTTTCAACTAAGTCTAATTTAAATTTCAGGATTGGGCTTGGAACATCTTATTGGGCCGTGTCTTAAAGAACTTGGGCTTGTAATCCGTTCTCTCCCAAAATTGGCATGATAATGCTCGTAACTAAGATCCAATGCGCCTTAGTTGCAAGATTCGATTTCTTGGACCAAGATTTCCAAGATTTGAAATCTTGATTTTCTTGATTCTTGAAATCGCTCAAAACAGTAAAATTGGACCAAGATTCGGTTTCTTGATTTTCTTGAAAACAAGAAAGTGAATCTTGATTTTCTTTTTCCTTCGTATACGCATCTAAGGCCTTTGTGACTCATATCACAAGTTCTTGAAGGAAGGGCCCAATAAGATGATTCCAAGCCCAACCAAGAAGTCAAACCATACTTAGTTGAAAATCAGGCCAAATTGTTAAAGTGGCCCAATTTGTAAAAAATTTAATTGTTTAAATATCTAAGTTTAATTTTTAGACTTTAGGATTATTATATGTAAAAATTCGGCCCAAGCAGCCCATTAAAATGCCTTGGCCGAATTTCCCTCTTAATTTATTAATTAGGTTTTTTTAAGTTTTCCTAATGAGATTAGGAAATAGATAGAAGGCCTATTAATAGGTTCGCCGGCCACCTTATTGAACACATTACAATTACATTAAAAATTTCAGATTTGCTTTGAGTGAAAATTCTCTTTGAGTTCTTCAAGAATTTTCTCTTGAGTTTTCTTTAGAAGTAGTTTTAACAATCTTTTTTATTGTGAAAGTCATCTTCAGCCTTCTTCTTGCCACCGATCTTCATTGGAGGGGGGATCAGAGCCACTTGAAGGGAGTTGTGAAGTCTTTCGGGATTTCAAGGCTTCTTAGGACTTTATTTTATTTGATTGCTGTTCAATCTTTCTTTTAAATTCTGTTTGTGCCGATTTATTATTTTAACTTCTTAAATCTTCTTGTTGTGTTTCTAGCCCTCTTCAACATTAAAGAGTTGGTCGGCCCCTTTTCTTGGCAGAAAAGATCGAACAAAAATCCATCTTTTCCATAGATCTTGCCGTTACTTCCTCTCCATTCTGTTCAAAAATTCAGTTCCTAGAATTTGGGGAAACTATCTTGCTGGTTCAATTTGGGCAGAATCGCAATCTTCTTGAGCATCAAGAATCGATTTTGATTCATCAATCTTTCTTTTCTCTTGCCGCCCCAAACCCTAGCTTTCTATTTAATCTGATTGTTTTCTTTAATCTAATTTTTAATTCGTTTTCTTTTGGTGCTGATAGGTTCGGCTGTTAGCGGGGATTCTCTCTAAGCTCAAATCGGTTCTTGGCTTCCAAAAAATTGACATCTTTTGGGACGTTTTAATGCTTGCTGCCCATTAATTGAACTGGGGATTTTTTTGTTTACAGATCTGATTCGATCTAATCTTAATGCTCTGTTTCATTTTCAGATCTGATCGTCTAGAGCTTCGTAGGAGTTTTCTCGTGACTTGGCAACTCGATCTTGGTCCGCGCGCAACCTTTTATCATTTGGTATCAGATTTTGGGCATTTTTGGTGTTCTTGGTTGATTTCTAAACTGATCTCTTTTTTTAAACAACAAACAGTAGTTTTACCCAAAAAAATTTTGAAAAAATTCATTCGAGTGGGTAAATGTTTTTCGATTGATCCTAAATTTTACATGCATATTTTTGGCACTGTTATTGAATATAAAAAATATTTCCCGCAAAAAAATCAGTCGAAAAAGTAAAAAAATTGAAAAATAAGAAATCCAATAAAAAATTAAAAGAAATATTCAGCGGGTAGATTTTGGTGCCCAAATTTTTTATATCAAAAATTAAATATTTAAGGACATTCCAGATTTAATTTCGTGATTTTTAGAGATCAGGAACACCTCGAACGAAGTTGTCAAGTTACTCCGTAGTTTTTCGAGTTTTTGGATTTCAGCAATTTTTATTGATTCTTAGCTGTAGGTTTTCATTTGTTTTGCCTTTATTCTCCCTTTAAACTATCTAACACCTTCTTGTTTCTTGTGTTAGTAGGATTTTAAAGTGTGCACAATTCTTCCTCGGTACGACACAAATCAATTGGTGTCTCGTCAGTTTTGGCATCCTAGTGCAAATTAGGATTCTTTGGTAGTTTCGATTCATACACTTTCTAATTGGTTGATATAGACTCTACTAAAGAACTCACAAGACTGAATTCTACCTCATTGAGAATTTGATTTTTCTTTTGGAGTGATTAACGGTGAGGTTTGCTAGCTTTCCTTTTTGAGTGTTGAGTGTTTATTTTGCAGGTTTCTAAAAATGTCTAAGGTTGGTCAAGGTGATAATGACCATAATAATGTCTATGACACATTTAAAAAATTCCAACAACAGTTAGACAAATAGGCTACCGTACTTCGAACTTTGAGTGCTACTATCAATGAGGTGTGATTGAATCAAGAGCCTCAACATCGAGATCCAATTAAAGAAGATGTGGATAACCAGCCTCCTGCTCATAGGCGCGGTCCTCAACGTGTCCCTAGAACTGATTATGATTTTCATGATCGTGGGCAACCCTCTTTGGCAAAACTAAAGTTCACAATTCCCCAATTTCATGGTAAGAATGATCCAGAAGCTTATTGTGAATGGGAATCTAAGATTGAACTTATGTTTCGATATTATAAATGTCTGGATGATGAAAAGGTAGCATTAGCAACGTTGGAATTTTCAGATTATGCATTAAGTTGGTGGACTCAACTTGGGGTGAATCGTTATCGGAATTATGAAGGTGAGATTTCGACATGGGATGAGTTGAAACAAATTATACGTAAAAGATTTATTCCACCTCACTACTATAGAGAGATTAAAACAAAGTTTAGAAGACTTGTTCAAGGTAGTAAGACGGTGGATGAATATTTTAAGGAGATGGAGATGCTCATTCAGAGAGCTAATGTGGAGGAGGATGAGGAAACAACTATGGTTCAATTTATTGATGGTTTGAATAGGCTAATAGCTAATACATTGCGGCTATAAACTTACATTGATTTGGAAGAAGCAGTTCATAAAGCCATTGAGATCGAGCAATAATTAAAGGAACAAAGGTTTGGTTCCTTCTCTACTTCACAATACTACAGAAGTAACACTTCCAATTTTGATTTTAAAGGTTCAAAATCACCTTTTGTTACTAATAAGTTGATACGAGCTCGATTCGGATGATGTGACGAGTCGTATTATATTCCCGATCGAATTTAGGTAGTGTCGATTTAGTTCAAAATTCAATAAGATGAGTTATATTGGTTTTAAATGAATTAGGACGCAAAAACGGGGATAAATGGTTTCCAATGAAACAAGTACGAACCCTTATTAACAAATAAGGACCCGGGCTTAAAGGTTTCAAAGAAAAGGAAAGAAATGGTAGATAAAACCGCGACCCTCTATTTAGCAAAATAGGAACCTTCGGTATAGTTGGAACGCCACACCTTATGGTGATAAGTTCAAAACAAAGTCAGATTGACGCCACTCGTAAAGATAAGTCAATTGAGCTTTGAAGAATAAAGAGAGTGAATTGCCTCACTAAAATTATATTTCATTCAGAGATTTGTCAAAAAGTCCTTTTACAAGAAAAATAGAAACTATTTATAGACTTTCAACTAGTAGCCGAATAGACAAGTTCAAGACTTAATTTCTAAGCAAACATTGAACTAAAATTCAGCTTAACTTCATGAATATGGGCAATGTAGATTCGGCTGAATTGTGACCAACTATGAAGCTTCCACCTTAAGCAAATGGATCTTGGAGATGCATGTAGCAGCTACATTCAGCTAATGGGTTTAAATGAGCATTCAAGAGGCAACTCTTGCTGAAAAATTACCAATAATAAAGAGAGTACTTGAGCAGCCATATCAGGTGTGAATGGACGGTTTTGAAGAGCCTTAAGGTGTGAACACCTTGAACCGAATGGCCAAAAGATTTCCAGCAATGTGAAGGAAATAAATGGCAGCTTTGGATAATGAACAATCATCTCTTTTGGCAGAATGGACACATAGAAAACTTAAAAATCAGCACACCAATTTTAATGCATTCCATGCATGTATCGTTAAGTGCATGAACCCAATATGCATGCATCTTCACATCCATTGAATCTTCATGCATGAATCTGTCCCATTTCACCTTCAAATTCGGCTGCACCTAAAAATACACATAAACTTAATTAATTTCAAGCAAATTCAGCTGAACTAAATTAAAGTATAATGTGAACGTCCTAAATAACATTGAGACAACTTAAATATTAACAAATCATAACACATAAATTCGGCTGGACAAATTTAAAACATGTAATAATTTAGACAAATTAAATGACATCTAGACACCTTTAATTCAGCCAAATCAAGACATATTAAACACTTAAATTAATTAAGACATATTTAAAAGCTGTAATGAAACTTATTTAAATGCTTATTTAAATGGTCTAAAATTCCAGCAGCAAATTAATTAGCTAGAACGAAATTCAGCTTCAAAGAAGTTGAATATGTTCAGCTCATTTTTAAACTCCTTGCTATCATTTTCCTCAACCCGTTCCACCATTGCTAAAATAGCATCTTTGAATCGTTTAGCTCTAGCTCGCGTTATTGGACTAATGGGCAGCTTAATGGCTTCTTGTTCGTTCTCCATTTGATTCGTAGGCAAGCTCACATCATAAGTCTTCTTTGAGTAATGGAAGTAAGCAATCAGATTGGAAAAAAAAGGGTCCTGTTAAAGCGCAAACACCCTCTAAGCAGCCAAATTTAGGTGATTCAAATGTGAAGAGGACTTGTGAGATTGAATGTTTTAAGTGCAAAGGGCGTGGTCATTATAGTAGGGAATGCCCTAACACGAGATTACTTCTTCTGAAAGATAATGGTGAGTACACTTTCGACTCTGATAAAACAGATCCAGATATGCCAGATCTTGTGGATGACAGTGATAATGGCGAAGAGTTGGTTGAACCACCAAAAGAAGGGGACTTTGCTGATTTTCAATGCCTTGTAGTTCGTCGAACCCTTAACATCTAGATGAAAGATGATGTTGATAACCAAAGGACCAATATTTTCCATTCTCGGTGTTTTATTAAAGGTAACTTATGTTCACTCATTATTGATAGTGGGAGTTGCTCGAATGTAGTGAGTAGCTATTTGGTGGATTCTTTAAAGTTGCCTTGTACCAAACACCCTAAGCCATATCACCTTCAGTGGCTTAATGAATGCTCTAAAGTTAAAGTTACAAAACAGTCCTTGGTCACTTTTAAGCTCGGGAATTATGAGGATGAAGTATGGTGTGATGTGGTCCCAATGCATGCGGCACACTTGCTCCTTGGATGACCTTGGCAATTTGATTGCGATGTTACACATCAAGGTAAGCTTAATCGATACTCCCTTATGTTTAAAGGCTGGAAATTCACTTTTGCTCCTTTAAATCCCACTGATGTATATAAAGATCAATTAAAGATGATGAAATTTTGATAGGGGGTAAGGGAGAAAGAGCAAGTACAAAAGACAGAGAGAAAAGAGGCTAGTAGTGAAAAAAGTCAAATCTAAAAAGCCCAAAGGTGAGTGAATCCACAAGTGGTAAAATGAGAGAAAAAAAAATTTTGGCAACAAAAAAAGATGTGCGGAGAGCCCTACTCAATAAACAGCCTTGTATCCTTGTGAGGTTTAGGCAAAATTATTTATCTTTATCTGACATTAACGAAAATTTGCCTAGTGTGTTTCAGTGTCTTTTTGATAGGGGGTTGCGCGCGGACCAAGATCGAGTTGTCAAGTCACAAGAAAATTCCTACGAGGCTCTAAACGATCAGATCTGAAACGAAACAGAGAATTGAAGTTAGATTCGATTAGATCTGAAATAAAAACTATCAATGAACAGCAAGAATCAAAAACACCCTTAGAGACGGCTATTCTTGGAAACCAAGAATCGATTTGAACTTAGGAAGTAATTTCCCAATAGAATTACGAAAGAAAATGAATTAGAATTCAAATCAAAGAAAACAATCAGATTTTAAATAGAAAATTAGGGATTTGGGTCGGCAAAATGAAAAGAAAAAATTCAGGAATTAAAATGGTTCTTGAAACCCAAGGTGATACAGAGGCGCGCGCGGACCAAGATCGAGTTGCCAAGTCACGGGAAACTGCTACGAAAGCTCTAAACAAACAGATCTGAAATCAAACAAAGAACGAGATTAAATCTGGAAAATTGAAAATCTGGAATAAGAACCCTAAAAAAATCAACAAGATCTAATCAAGGAACGAAACACTTATGAAAGAGGTTTCTTGAAACCAAGAACACGAAATTGATTCCCAAGAATGAACTCCCACAAGCCGAATCTGTCGAAGAACACCAAATCAGCAAGCAAATTAGATCGACCAGAATTTCTTGAAACAAATTAGGGTTTATGCGTCCATGAGAAAGAAAGAAATTGAAGGCATAAAACGGCTATTGAGGCTGAGAAAGCGAGGGCGATCTGCTCAATTGACCACCACGAAAGTTTCCCCTAAGTTTCCACAACCAAATTCACCCAAGAAGAATAAGTGTGCATTCGGCAAGAACCCTAGAATTTGGGGATTTAGGGCTGATTGTCGAACTCCAGTAAAAAGTGAAATTGATCAATTCTTTAAGATAAACGAGGGTTGGAAACACAAATAAAACAGCAAATAGATTAGAATTGAGATTCGGCACAAGTAGAATTAAATAAAAGAAATTGAACAGTAAAAATTAAAGGATAAGTCCTAAAGATCCTTGAAATCCCAAAAGATTTCACAAATCTCTTCAAACGGCTCTAATCTCCCCTCCAAAGAATATCGATGGCAAGAAGAAGGTTGAAGATGGCTCCCACAATCAAAAGATTGTTAAAACAACTTCTAAAGAAAGCTCAAGAGAGAATTCTTGGAGAAAACCCCAAAGAAAATTCTGCACTCTAACAAACTGAAATGTAATGTATTGAATGATAATAAGATGTTTTTACAAAGGGTGGCTGGCCAATGCTTATATAGGCCTCCAACAAATCCTAATCTCACAAGTAACTAATAAAAAATTAAACCTAATTAATAAAATAACAAGGTAAATTCGGCCATGCACTTATATGGGCTGTTTTGGGCCGAATTTTACATGTAATGCTCCTAAAGATTAAAAAATTAAATTAAACAAGTAAGATGTTTACAAATTGGGCCCTTTGACATTTTGGCCTGATTTTCAACTAAGTATGAAGAAATTTCTTGATTGGGCTGGATTTTGGTTGTTGGGCCTCGCCTTCAAGAATTTGGGCTCGTGATCCATCTCCTACCAAAATTGGGTCGTTGACGCTCGTAATGGAGATCCAATGCGTTTTGGCTGCAAGATTTGGTTTCTTGGACCAAGATTTCCAAGATTTGAAATCTTGATTTTCTTGATTCTTGAAATCTCTTCGAACAGCAAAATTGGGCCAAGATTCGATTTCTTGATTTTCTTGAAAACAAGAAAGTGAATCTTGATTTTCTTGTTCTCTCGTGTATGCATCTAAGGCGTTGCTAACAAGCTCTTGAATGGTCCCATTTAGATTGGACCGCATTTGTCGGGCCTTTGATCTTGTTATTGGGCCTTGTGGCAATTTGAGCCCATCACGTTCTTGAACTTGGATTGGGCCTTTATGACTCGTATCATTCCCCCCTTCCTCAAAAAGATTCGTCCTCGAATCTAAAAAATCAAATGGGGACAAGTCAGCCACATTAAAAGTAGAACTTACATTGTACTCACCAGGTAGATCAATTTTATAGGCATTATCGTTGATCCGCTCGAGTACTTGGAAAGGCCCATCGCCCCTTGGGTCCAACTTAGTCTTCCTTTTTGTAGGAAATCGTTCTTTCCTCAAATTGACCCAAACCCAATCTCCGGGTTCTAGTACAACCCGTTTGCGCCCTTTGTTTGCTTTGTTGGTGTTGGCGTCATTTGTTTTGGCTATTCGCTGTCTAGCCTTCTCATGTAAGGATTTCACCAACTCAGCTTTCTGTTCGCCATCTAAATTCATAACGTGTTCAAGAGGTAATGGCGCAAGATCAAGTACTGTTAGTGGGTTAAAACCATAAACAAGTTCAAATGGGGAATAACCAGTAGTAGAATAAAGCAATTTCTAATGTTCTTTCCCACAACAGCTCGTAATAAAGTCCCTAAGATTCGATTAACTACTTCAGTTTGACCATCAGTTTGGGGGTGACATGTAGTAGAATAAAGCAATTTAGTACCAAGCTTACCCCACAATACCTTCCAAAAATGGCTAAGGAATTTGACATCTCTACCAGAAACAATTGTTTTAGGGATGCCATGAAGTCTTACCACTTCTTTGAAGAATAAGTCTGCCACATGTGTAGCATCATCTGTTTTGTGACAAGGAATAAAATGTGACATCTTTGAAAACCTGTCAACAACAACAAATATACTATCTCTTCCTTTTTTTGTTCGAGGCAAACCTAAAATAAAATCCATGGATAAATCTACCCAAGGTGAAGTAGGAATCGGTAGAGGAGTGTAAAGGCCATGAGGCATTACCTTAGATTTTGGTTGTTTGCATGTAATGCACTTGGAACATACCTTTTCCACATCCTTCTTCATATGTGGCCAATGAAAGTGTTCTTGCAATATGTCTAGTGTTTTGGCCACTCCAAAATGTCCCATTAATCCCCCACTATGGGCTTCATGAATCAACAATTCTCTCATGGAACACTTTGGTATGCATAAGCTGTTTAAACAAAAAAGAAAGCCATCTACAAGATAAAATTTTTCAAAAGCAGTATGTCCACAATTCTTATAGATATGGCTGAAATCAGTATCATCATCATATAACTCTTTAATATGTTCAAACCCTAAGACTTTAGCATTCAATGTAGTTATTAAAGTATATCGTCTAGAGAAAGCATCTGCGACTACATTATCTTTACCTGTTTTATATTGAATCACATAAGGGAATGTTTCAATGAATTCTACCCATCGGGCATGTCTTTTACTCAACTTACCTTGTCCCTTTAACCATTTAAGAGACTCATGATCTGTATGTATGACAAACTCATTAGGCAGCAAATAATGTTGCCATACTTGAAGTGCACGAACTAATGCCAATAGTTCTTTGTCATAAGTCGAGTAATTTAACTGTGCACCGTTCAATTTCTCACTAAAATAAGCAATAGGTTGCTTATCTTGCATTAAAACGGCGCCGATTCCAATTCCTGAAGCATCACACTCAAATTTAAAAGTTGTAGCAAAATCAGGTAATTTAAGCAAAGGAGCAGAACATAACTTAGCTTTTAGAGTTTGAAAAGCTTTTTCTTGGGTTTCACCCGATTTGAAACCCACTGATTTCTTTATAACTTCAGTCAATGGGGCAGCAATAGTAGAGAAATCTTTCACAAATCGTCTATAAAAACTGGCTAAACCATGGAAAGATCTCACCTCAGTTACCGATTTAGGAGTCGGCCACTCCTTAATTGCCTTAACTTTGTCCTCGTCGACATGAATACCTTGAGCACTAACTATGAAACCTAAGAATATTAGTTTATCACAACAGAATGTGCATTTATCAAGGTTGGCAAATAATCTTTCAGTTCGTAGAATATCCAAAACGGTTCGAACATGGAAAACATGATCATCTAATGACTTTGAGTAAATTAAAATATCATCAAAGTAAACTACTACAAATTTACCCAAATGTAGCCTCAAAACATGATTCATTAATCTCATAAATGTACTAGGTGCAGTAGTAAGGCCGAAAGGCATAACTAACCATTCATACAATCCAAATTTTGTTTTAATGGCTGTTTTCCATTCATCCCCTTCCCTCATTCGAATTTGATGATAACCGCTTTTTAAATCAATTTTTGTAAATATTATTGAACCATGTAATTCATCAAGCATATCATCAAGTCTAGGGATTGGGTGTCGATACTTTACCGTTATCTTGTTGATTGGGCGACAATCAACACACATACGAAACGTACCATCTTTCTTTGGCACCAATAAGACAGGAACAACACAAGGACTTAGGCTCTCACGAATGTACCCTTTGTCTAGTAATTCCTCAACTTGCCTTTGCAATTCCTTTGTCTCCTCGGGATTGCATCTATAGGCTGGTCGATTTGGGATTGAAGCTCCGGGTACTAAGTCAATTTGATGTTCTATCCCTCGTAAAGGTGGTACCTTTAGGGGCCTCACTAAAAACATCCTCATAATCCTGCAAAAGAGATTGAAACACACTAGGCAAATTTTCGTTAATGTTAGATAAAGATAAATAATTTTGCCTAAACCTCACAAGGATACAAGGCTGTTTATTAAGTAGGGCTCTCTTCACATCTTTTTTTGTTGCCAAAAGATTTTTTCCGCTCATTTTACCACTAGAGGATTCACTCACCTTTGGGCTTTTTAAATTTTGACTTTTTCCACTACTATTACCCTATTTTCTCTCTGTCTTTTGTACTTGCTCTTTCTCCCTTACCCCCTCACAAAATTTTATCATCCTCAATTGATCTTTATATACATCAGTAGGATTTAAAGGAGCAAAAGTGAATTTCTTGCCTTTAAATACAAGGGAGTATCGATTAAGTTTACCTTGGTGTGTAACATCGCGATCAAATTGCCAAGGTCATCCAAGGAGCAAGTGTGCCGCATGCATGGGGACTACATCACACCATACGTCATCCTCATAATTGCCGAGTTTAAAAGTGACCAAGGACTGTTTTGTAACTTTAACTTCGGAACATTCATTAAGCCACTGAAGGTGATATGGCTTAGGGTGTTTGGTACAAGGCAACTTTAAAGAATCCACCAAATAACTACTTGATATGATCTCAGTTTAGTAGTTGAGTCCGAGTCGTTTGATTCCCGATCTTAAACGAAGAAGTAGATTAGACGAGAAGGAGTTAGAATATATTTGTGTACAAAGAAGTAAGATAAGTTCGTGCAAAGTTGGATATGGATTTGGTTTAAGTCGAAATGGTATGAATAGAATGGAAGAGTTCGGTTTAGGATAATTAAGAAATGGTATTTGGTTTTGGTACGTTTTGGTATTTGGGAATTGGTACGAAATGGTATGGAATTGGTATGAAATGGTATGGTATTTGGTACGAATTGGTAATGGTTCAAAGAGGTCAAGAATGAACCAACACTAAAGAAAAGTGTCGACCCGAAACTTATAGGACCTAAATGAATTGGAAATGGTTAAAAAGGACCTTGACCCGATACTTAGGAAAGTATGAACCAAAGGTATCAAAGGTGAACGCCACACTCGGGTTTAAGGAGTGATAAGTTCAGAAAAGACTCGGAAAGACGCCACTAAAAGCTTAGATAAGTCTTACAGGCCTCGAACGAAATTTGAGAGAAAATGCCTCACAAATTTGGCAGCAATTCGCTAGTTAAAATGTCAAAAGTTCTTTACAAAGTAAAAAAATTCAGCTATTTATAATAATCTCCTAAGTTAGCCGAATGGTCTCTTTCAATCCTTAAGGAGTAAGCAAATGAACCACTTGAATGTGCTAGCTAGATTCGGCTGAACTTGACAAGCTTCTAGAACTCCCATTGAACCTTGGTCACTTTGAATGGTGCATGAAGAAGTTAAATTCGGCCAATGTACATAAATGAACTCATTTAAGTTGTATCTTTTGCTGAAAAGTGACCAGCCATTAAGAGGGATTTGAATGGCCAAATGAAGTGTGAACACTCGGTTTCAAAGAGTCTTTGTGTGTGGACATTCCAAACCGAAAAGCCAAGAGTGTGAACTTCATGTGTGAACGGCATTATGCTGGTTCTTGAATCATTTAAAATCAGCTGAACATTCCTCATGCATGTAACGCCACATTCATTGAACCTATGATGCATGCACCTAGCTTAAATGCTTCCACCCACATTCAGCCAACCTACACAACATGAACAAATGAATTTAGTTGATCATTATTCAGCTGAATCATATTAAAAACGAAATTTAGACAACATTAATCCAAATAATTAAAACAAAACTCAATTAATTAAACTAAGTCTAATTAATTCAGTTTGGACAAGACACATTAAAACATGTATTAAGACTTATTTATAAGCTGTAGGAATTTAATTTAATAACATGTAAGAAAAACACAATTAATCATGCATAATTAAATCCAACCAGATTTTAAACCAAATAAATAATGAATATTAATTGAGCTGTAATAAACTAATTAAATGACTCAAATAATTATTTCAGCTACTATAATAAGATCTTAATGAAATTGAGCTAGTTCGAGCTAAATGAAGCTCCACAAAATAAGATTGAGCTACGTCCAGCTTGCAAACACGACGAGCCTCGCTTGTAGGCTGATGCAATGGCCGTTCCCAAGGGCAGGTCGTATCACTACTCACTACATTCGAGCAACTCCCACTATCAATAATGAGTGAACATAAGTTACCTTTAATAAAACACCGAGAATGGAAAATATTGGTCCTTTGGCTCTCATCATCTTTCATCTGAATGTTAAGGGTTCGGCGAACTACAAAGCAATGGAAATTAGCAAAGTCCCCTTCTTTTGGTGGTTCGACCAACTCTTCGCCATTATCACTGTCATCCACAAGTTTTGGCATATCTGGATCTGTTTTATCAGAGTCGGAAGTGTACTCACCATTATCTTTCAGAAGAAGTAATCTCGTGTTAGGGCATTCCCTACTATAATGACCACGTCCTTTGCACTTAAAGCACTCAATCTCACGAGTCCTCTTCGCACTCGAATCTCCTAAATTGGGCTGCTTAGAAGGTGTTTGCGTTTTAACAGGAGCCCCTTTTTTCCAATCTGATTGCTTGCTTCCATTACTCAAAGAAGGCTTGTTAGTAACGAAAGGTGATTTTGAGCTCTTAAAATCAGAATTGGAATTGTTACCTCGGTAATATTGCGAAGTCGAGAAGGAACCATACCTTCGTTCCTTTAGTTGTTGCTCGATCTCAATGGCTTTATGAACTGCTTCTTCCAAATCAATGTAAGTTTGTAGCCTCAATGTATTAGCTATCGGCCTGTTCAAACCATCAATAAATCGAACCATAGTTGTTTCTTCATCCTCCTCCACATTAGCTCTCTGAATGAGCATCTCCATCTCTTTAAAATATTCATCCACTGTCCTACTACCTTGGATAAGTCTTCTCAGCTTTGTTTTAATTTCCCTATAGTAGTGAGGTGGAATAAACCTTTTACGCATAATTTGTTTCAACTCATCCCATGTCGAAATCTCACCTTCATAATTCCGATGGCGGTTTACCCCAAGTTGAGTCCACCCACTTAATGCATAATCAGAAAATTCCAGTGTTGCTAACGCTACCTTTTCATCATCTGGACATTTATAATACCGAAACATAAGTTCAATCTTAGATTCCCATTCACAATAAGCGTCAGGATCATTCTTACCACGAAATTGGGGAATTGTGAATTTCGGTTTTGCCAAAGAAGGTTGCCCACGATCATGAAAATCATCATCCATTCTAGTGACACGTCGAGGGCCGCGCCTCTGGGGTTGGTTATCCCTATCTTCTTTGATTGGATCTCGATATTGAGGTTCTTGATTCAATCGCACCTCATTGATGGTAGCAGTCAAAGCTCGAAGAGCTGCAGCCTGTTCATCCAACTGTTGTTGGAATTTTTTAAATATGTCACTATTATTATCACCTGTAGACATTTTTTTTAAAACCTGCAAAACACTCAACACTCAAAAATAGAAGTTATCAAACCTCACCGTTAATCACTCAAAAAGAAAAAATCAAATTCTCAATGAGGTCGAATTCAATCTTGTGAGTTCTTTATCAGAGTTTATATCAACCAATTAGAGAGTGTGAACCAAACTACCAAAGAATCCTAATTTGCACTAGGATGCCAAAAACTGACGAGACACCAATTGATTCGTGTTGCACCGAGGAAGAAGTTGTGCACACGTTTAAATCCTACTAACACAAGAAACAAGAAGGTGTTAGATAACGTAAAGGAAGAATAAAGGTAAACAAATGAAAACCTACAGCTAAGAATCAATAAAAATTGCTGAAAACAGAAAACCCGAAAAACTGCAGAGTAACTTGACAACTTCGTTCGAGGTGTTCCCGATCTCCAAAAATCACGAAATTAAATCTTGAGTGTCCTTATATATTTAATTTTTGATCTGGAAATTTTGGGAACCAAATTCAACCCGATGAATCTTTTTTTAAAATTTTTATTGAATTTCGTCTTTTTTGATTTTTTGACTTTTTTGACTGATTTTTTTGCGGGAATAATTTTTTTATATTCAATAACAGTGCCAAAAACATGTATGTAAAATTTCAGATCAATAGGACAACGTTTATCCACTCAAATGAATTTTTTTTCAACAATTTTTCTGGGTAAAACTGCTGTTTATGCTTTAAAAAATAGAGATCAGTTTAGAAATCAACCAAGAACACCCAAAACACCCAAAATCTGATACCAAATGATACGGAGGCGCGCGCGGACCAAGATCGAGTTGCCAAATCACGGGAAACTGCTACGAAAGCTCTAAACGAACAGATCTGAAATCAAACAAAGAACGAGATTAAATCTGGAAAATTGAAAATCTGGAATAAGAACCCTAAAAAAATCAACAAGATCTAATCAAGGAACGAAACACTTATGAAAGAGGTTTCTTGAAACCAAGAACACGAAATTGATTCCCTAGAATGAACTCCCACAAGCCGAATCTGTCAAAGAACACCAAATCAGCAAGCAAATTAGATCGACCAAAATTTCTTGAAACAAATTAGGGTTTATGCGTCCATGAGAAAGAAAGAAATTGAAGGCATAAAATGGCTATTGAGGCTGAGAAAGCGAGGGCGATCTGCTCAATTGACCACCACGAAAGTTTCCTCTAAGTTTCCACAACCAAATTCACCCAAGAAGAATAAGTGTGCATTCGGCAAGAACCCTAGAATTTGGGGATTTAGGGCTGATTGTCGAACTCCAGCAAAAAGTGAAATTGATCAATTCTTTAAGATAAACGAGGGCTGGAAACACAAATAAAACAGCAAATAGATTAGAATTGAGATTCGGCACAAGTAGAATTAAATAAAAGAAATTGAACAGCAAAAATTAAAGGATAAGTCCTAAAGATCCTTGAAATCCCAAAAGATTTCACAAATCTCTTCAAACGGCTCTAATCTCCCCTCCAAAGAATATCGATGGCAAGAAGAAGGTTGAAGATGGCTCCCACAATCAAAAGATTGTTAAAAAAACTTCTAAAGAAAGCTCAAGAGAGAATTCTTGGAGAAAACCCCAAAGAAAATTCTGCACTCAACAAACTGAAATGTAATGTATTGAATGATAATAAGATGTTTTTACAAAGGGTGGCTGGCCAATGCTTATATAGGCCTCCAACAAATCCTAATCTCACAAGTAACTAATAAAAAATTAAACCTAATTAATAAAATAACAAGGTAAATTCGGCCATGCACTTATATGGGCTGTTTTGGGCCGAATTTTACATGTAATGCTCCTAAAGATTAAAAAATTAAATTAAACAAGTAACATGTTTACAAATTGGGCCCTTTGACATTTTGGCCTGATTTTCAACTAAGTATGAAGAAATTTCTTGATTGGGCTAGATTTTGGTTATTGGGCCTCGCCTTCAAGAATTTGGGCTCGTGATCCATCTCCTACCAAAATTGGGTCGTTGACGCTCGTAATGGAGATCCAATGCGTTTTGGCTGCAAGATTTGGTTTCTTGGACCAAGATTTCCAAGATTTGAAATCTTGATTTTCTTGATTCTTGAAATCTCTTCGAACAGCAAAATTGGGCCAAGATTCGATTTCTTGATTTTCTTGAAAACAAGAAAGTGAATCTTGATTTTCTTGTTCTCTCGTGTATGCATCTAAGGCCTTGCTAACAAGCTCTTGAATGGTCCCATTTAGTTTGGACAGCATTTATCGGGCCTTTGATCTCGTTATTGGGCCTTGTGGCAATTTGAGCCCATCACGTTCTTGAACTTGGATTGGGCCTTTATGACTCGTATCACAAGGAGATGTTGATTTGCCCAAATCGAAACAGCAACTAATTTTCCCCAAAAATTCTAGCAACCGAATCAATCAGATTTGAAAAGAAGAAATTGGCAAGAATAATGAATTTTAGGGATCTTGAACGATCTTTGCTGCCAATAACAAGGGGGACGATCCGATCTTTAATGAAGAAGGGTGATACGACCATGCCCCGGGCACACTTTTGGATCAGCTCCCTAAGCATTGTTTGCAAATCCATGCGAGCTGAATTAGTTCAATTTCATTTCGTTAAGCTCCGTTTAGCTCGTTTCCAGCTCACTTGAGCTCAAGTCAACTCACTCAAGCTCAATTCAGCTCAATTTTAACCCAATGAGCTTATTTTTAGCTTTCTTTAGCTTGCATTTATTTTGCTGAAATAAGCCATTTAATTTGTCATTAGTTAAATTAGTTGTTTATCTTAAGTTAGTTAATTTGTTAAAATCTGGACAAATAATTAATTAAGTGTTTTAATTATATCTAAATTAAATACTTAATTAATTATGATGTTTTAAATATGTCTAAAATTGTTAATATGTATGGCCAAATTTAATGTGCAAATTATTGAGTTCATATGCTGCTAATTTAATGTGTTTGAAATGCATTTAACTTGCTGATTTAATTTGCTGCAGGTTCATGAACGGATTGGTGCAATGTATGGGAGTGTGCATGCACAATTGAGGTTCAATGGATGGCATTTAAAGGAGCACATGCATTTGGGACGTTCATGCAAGAGGGAGTTGCTGAAAGTTCATGTATTTGAAGATTCATGGATCATATTTATGGGGGAAAATACATGGGACGTTTCATGCATGATTCATGCATTTTCAAGATGACCATTCAAGTATTTTAGGCACATTAATGCCTCATTCAGCCAAGGGAGATGTAGGATCATTAAAGAGCTGCACATTCATGGAATTATGGAGATTCTTCAAGGCTAAGGATGCATGAATGCATCAAGTGAAGCATCATGATGGTTCGGCCAATTCATGTACCATCTTCAAGCATGAACTGGATTTTAATGCTATTTGTGTGAACATGTTAAATACCTGTGTGAACAGAATTTAAGTTAGTGTGAACAACATAGATGCCGAATATCAATAGGCATTTTAGGCTTATAAATAGCTTACTTGTTTATTGTAAAAGGTTACAGAATTTGATTATTGAAAACTTGATTGTGAGGTTTCCTCCTATCCTATTTCGTACGAGTCTCGTTCTGACTTATCTAGCTCGCTAGTGGCGTCAACCCGACTTCTTGAACTTATCACCATCCTGGTGTGGCGTTCATCCACCTTTTTATACCTTTGGTTCCTACCTCTCTATAGGTAACGGGTGAAGGTCCATCTTCGACAATCCATTAAACCCACCTTAAGCAATATAAGTCCCGGGGCAATACTTCATATAGTATTGAATCGTTCTTCGCTTGAGTTCTATTTTTCCATTCCATTTTAACTATTAAATTATAAACAATATTTCTTTATTTCACCGAGCCTATCAAACATCTATCCAAACCATCTTTTGAACCCATTTTCTCAACTTCCCCTATAAAAAATCATCTAACTCCATCTATCTACAAAATCGAACAAACTTCTCGTCGACGATCGGGCAATCAAGTGAATCGACTCAATCAACCGAGCCAGATCACATCAAAGGGGGCGAATTAGATCTTGGATGTTTTGGAAAGTCTGAAACACAGCAAGAAAATCAAACAAATTAATTAAATAAAAATCGATGCAAGCAGGTTTTAAAAAGAAAGAATGCCAGCAAGAAATAAATATAAGTCCTAAGAAGCCTTGAAATCGAGAAAGATTTCACAACTCCCTTCAAACGGCTCTAATCTCCCCTCCAATAAAGAACAATGGCAAGAAGAAGGCTGAAGATGGCTCCCGCAATAAAAAATATTGTTAAAACTACTTCTAAAGAAAACTCAAGAGAGAATTCTTGGAGAAAACTCAAAGAGAATTTCTACTCAGAAAAAATCTAAAATTTTTAATATAAAGTAATGTGTGTACAAGGGTGGCCGGCCATGTGATACGAGTCACAAAGGCCTTAGATGCGTATACGAAGGAAAAAGAAAATCAAGATTCACTTTCTTGTTTTCAAGAAAATCAAGAAACCGAATCTTGGTCCAATTTTACTGTTTTGAGCAATTTCAAGAATCAAGAAAATCAAGATTTCAAATCTTGGAAATCTTGATCCAAGAAACCGAATCTTGCAACTAAGGTGCATTGGATATCAGGTACGAGCATTAACAAGCCAATTTCGGGAGAGAGCGGATTACAAGCCCAAGTTCTTGAAGACAAGGCCCAATAAGATGTTCCAAGCCCAATCCAGAAGTTAAATTAGACTTAGCTGAAAATCAGACCAAATTGTCAAAGTGGCTGATACAGGGGTTGCGCGCGGACCAAGATCGAGTTGCCAAGTCACGAGAAACTCCTACGAAAGCTCTAATCGAACAGATCTGAAATCAAAACAAAGAATAAGATTAAAAACAAATCAGATCTGGAAATTAAGATCCCCAAAACAATCAAGAACAGCCAAGAATCAAAGATCTTATGAATAGATGTTTTCGGAATGCAAAAACACGAAATCGATCTCCAAGATTGATTTTCAACAAGCCGAATCTGTCCAAGAACTAAACCGATGAATAAAGCCCCAAATTCCAGCAACTTGATTTTTCCCAAAATTCCAGCAACCTAAAACAGTCAGTTTTGACAAGAAGAATTCGACAAGATTAATTGGAAAAGATAAGTTTAGTCGAATTTGGCTACCAAGAATGAGTACCGATCGATCTTTTTGAGTAATAAAGATGGCTGGAAATTCACAAGAAGAATAAGCAAGTTAGGTCAAAAGAATCGGCATAAACAGAATTTAAAAGAAAAGAATGAACAGCAAGAAAGTAAATTGAAGTCCTAAAGATCCTTGAAATCTCGAATGATTTCACAAATCTCTTCAAACGGCTCTAATCTCCCCTCCAACAAATATCGATGGCAAGAAGAAGGTTGAAGATGGCTCCCACAATCCAAAGATTGTTAAAACAACTTCTAAAGAACTCAAGAGAGAATTCTTGGAGAAAACCCCAAAGAAAATTCTGCACTCAATAAATCTAAAATTTGATAGAAAAATAATAATAAGATGTGTTTACAAAGGGTGGCTGGCCAATGCTTATATAGGCCTCCAACAAATCCTAATCTCACAAGTAACTAATAAAAATTAAACCTAATTAATAAAATAACAAGGTAAATTCGGCCATGCACTTATATGGGCTGTTTTGGGCCGAATTTTACATGTAATGCTCCTAAAGATTAAAAAATTAAATTAAACAAGTAAGATGTTTACAAATTGGGCCCTTTGACATTTTGGCCTGATTTTCAACTAAGTATGAAGAAATTTCTTGATTGGGCTAAATTTTGGTTATTGGGCCTCGCCTTCAAGAATTTGGGCTCGTGATCCATCTCCTACCAAAATTGGGTCGTTGACGCTCGTAATGGAGATCCAATGCATTTTGGCTGCAAGATTTGGTTTCTTGGACCAAGATTTCCAAGATTTGAAATCTTGATTTTCTTAATTCTTGAAATCTCTTCGAACAGCAAAATTGGGCCAAGATTCAGTTTCTTGATTTTCTTGAAAATAAGAAAGTGAATCTTGATTTTCTTGTTCTCTCGTGTATGCATCTAAGGCCTTGCTAACAAGCTCTTGAATGGTCCCATTTAGTTTGGACCGCATTTGTCGGGCCTTTGATCTTGTTATTGGGCCTTGTGGCAATTTGAGCCCATCACGTTCTTGAACTTGCATTGGGCCTTTATGACTCGTATCACTCTTGAATGGTCCCATTTAGTTTGGACCCATTTGTCGGGCCTTTGATCTCGTTATTGGGCCTTGTGGCAATTTAAGCCCATCACGTTCTTGAACTTGGATTGGGCCTTAATGACTCGTATCATTCCCCCCTTCCTCAAAAAGATTCGTCCTCGAATCTAAAAAATCAAATGGGGACAAGTCAGCCACATTAAAAGTAGAACTTACATTGTACTCACCAGGTAGATCAATTTTATAGGCATTATCGTTGATCCGCTCGAGTACTTGGAAAGGCCCATTGCCCTTTGGGTCCAACTTAGTCTTCCTTTTTGTAGGAAATCGTTCTTTCCTCAAATGGACCCAAACCCAATCTCCGGGTTCGAGTACAACCCGTTTGCGCCCTTGTTTGCTTTGTTGGTGTTGGCATCATTTGTTTTGGCTATTCGCTGTCTAGCCTTCTCATGTAAGGATTTCACCAACTCAGCTTTCTGTTCGCCATCTAAATTCATAACGTGTTCAAGAGGTAATGGCGCAAGATCAAGTACTGTTAGTGGGTTAAAACCATAAACAAGTTCAAATGGGGAATTACCAATTGTAGAATGAATAGATCTATTATATCCAAATTCAACAAATGGTAGGCATTCTTCCCAATTTCTAATGTTCTTTCCCACAATAGCTCGTAATAAAGTCCCTAAGATTCGATTAACTACTTCAGTTTGACCATCAGTTTGGGGGTGACATGTAGTAGAATAAAGCAATTTAGTACCAAGCTTACCCCACAATACCTTCCAAAAGTGGCTAAGGAATTTGACATCTCTATCAGAAATAATTGTTTTAGGGATGCCATGAAGTCTTACCACTTCTTTAAAGAATAAGTCTGCCACATGTGTAGCATCATCTGTTTTGTGACAAGGAATAAAATGTGACATCTTTGAAAACCTGTCAACAACAACAAATATACTATCTCTTCCTTTTTTTGTTCGAGGCAAACCTAAAATAAAATCCATGGATAAATCTACCCAAGGTGAAGTAGGAGTCGGTAGAGGAGTGTAAAGGCCATGAGGCATTACCTTAGATTTTGCTTGTTTGCATGTAATGCACTTGGAACATACCTTTTCCACATCCTCCTTCATATGTGGCCAATGGAAGTGTTCTTGCAATATGTCTAGTGTTTTGGCCACTCCAAAATGTCCCATTAATCCCCCACTATGGGCTTCATGAATCAACAATTCTCTCATGGAACACTTTGGTATGCATAACCTGTTTAAACGAAAAAGAAAGCCATCTACAAGATAAAATTTTTCAAAAGCAGTATGTCCACAATTCATATAGATATGGCTGAAATCAGTATCATCATCATATAACTCTTTAATATGTTCAAACCCTAAGACTTTAGCATTCAATGTAGTTATTAAAGTATATCGTCTAGACAAAGCATCTGCGACTACATTATCTTTACCTGTTTTATATTGAATCACATAAGGGAATGTTTCAATGAATTCTACCCATCGGGCATGTCTTTTACTCAACTTACCTTTTCCCTTTAACCATTTAAGAGACTCATGATCTGTATGTATGACAAACTCATTAGGCAGCAAATAACGTTGCCATACTTGAAGTGCACGAACTAATGCCAATAGTTCTTTGTCATAAGTCGAGTAATTTAACTGTGCACCGTTCAATTTCTCACTAAAATAAGCAATAGGTTGCTTATCTTGCATTAAAATGGCGCCGATTCCAATTCCTGAAGCATCACACTCAAGTTCAAAAGTTTTGGCAAATTCATGTAATTTAAGCAAAGGAGCAGAACATAACTTAGCTTTTAGAGTTTGAAAGGCCTTTTCTTGGGTTTCACCCCATTTGAAACCCACTGATTTCTTTATAACCTCTGTTAATGGGGCAGCAATAGTAGAGAAATCTTTCACAAATCGTCTATAAAAACTAGCTAAACCATGGAAAGATCTCACCTCAGTTATCGATTTAGGAGTCGGCCATTCCTTAATTGCCTTGACTTTGTCCTCGTCGACATGAATACCTTGATCACTAACTATGAAACCTAAGAATATTAGTTTATCACAACAGAATGTGCATTTATCAAGGTTGGCAAATAATTTTTCAGTTCGCAGAATATCCAAAACGGTTCTAACATGGAAAACATGATCATCTAATGACTTGGAGTAAATTAAAATATCATCAAAGTAAACTACTACAAATTTACCCAAGTGAAGCCTTAAAACATGATTCATTAATCTCATAAATGTACTAGGTGCATTAGTAAGGCCGAAAGGCATAACTAACCATTCATACAATCCAAATTTTGTTTTAAAAGCTGTTTTCCATTCATCCCCTTCCCTCATTCGAATTTGATGATAACCGCTTTTTAAATCAATTTTTGTAAATATTATTCAACCATGTAATTCATCAAGCATATCATCAAGTCTAGGGATTGGGTGTCGATACTTTACCGTTATCTTGTTGATTGGGCGACAATCAACACACATACGAAACGTACCATCTTTCTTTGGCACCAATAAGACAGGAACAACACAAGGGCTTAGGCTCTCATGAATGTACCCTTTGTCTAGTAATTCCTCAACTTGCCTTTGCAATTCCTTTGTCTCCTCGGGATTGCATCTATAGGCTGGTCGATTTGGGATTAAAGCCCCGGGTACTAAGTCAATTTGATGTTCTATCCCTCGTAAAGGTGGTAAACCTTTAGGGGCCTCACTAAAAACATCCTCATAATCCTGCAAAAGAGATTGAAACACACTAGGCAAATTTTCGTTAATGTTAGATAAAGATAAATAATTTTGCCTAAACCTCACAAGGATACAAGGCTGTTTATTAAGTAGGGCTCTCTTCACATCTTTTTTGTTGCCAAAAGATTTTTTTCGCTCATTTTACCACTAGAGGGTTCACTCACCTTTGGGCTTTTTAAGTTTTGACTTTTTCCACTACTATTAGCCTCTTTTCTCTCTGTCTTTTGTACTTGCTCTTTCTCCCTTACCCCATCACAAAATTTTATCATCCTCAATTGATCTTTATATACATCAGTAGGATTTAAAGGAGCAAAAGTGAATTTCTTACCTTTAAATACAAGGGAGTATCGATTAAGTTTACCTTGGTGTGTAACATCGCGATCAAATTGCCAAGGTCGTCCAAGGAGCAAGTGTGCCGCATGCATTGGGACTACATCACACCATAGTTCATCCTCATAATTGCCGAGTTTAAAAGTGACCAAGGACTGTTTCGTAACTTTAACTTCGGAACATTCATTAAGCCACTGAAGGTGATATGGCTTAGGGTGTTTGGTGCAAGGCAACTTTAAAAAATCAACCAAATAGCTACTCACCAGATTTGAGCAACTACCACTATCAATAATGAGTGAACATAAGTTACCTCTAATAAAACACCGAGAATGGAAAATATTGGCCCTTTGGCTATCATCATCTTTCATCTGAATGTTAAGGGTTCGACGAACTACAAGGCATTGAAAATCAGCAAAGTCCCCTTCTCTAGGTGGTTCAACCAACTCTTCGCCATTATCACTGTCATCAACAAGTTCTGGCATATTTGGATCTGTTTTATCAGAGTCAGAAGTATACTCACCATTATCTTTTAGAAGAAGGAATCTCGTGTTAGGGCATTCCCTACTATAATGACCACGCCCTTTGCACTTAAAACATTCAACCTCACGAGTCCTCTTCACACTCGAATCACCTAAATTGGGCTGCTTAGAAGGTGTTTGCGTTTTAACAGGAGCCCTTTTTTTTCCAATCTGACTGCTTGTTACTCAAAGAAGACTTATTAGTAACAAAAGGTGGTTTTGAACTCTTAAAATCAGAATTGGAATTGTTACCTCGGTAATATTGTGAAGTAGAGAATGACCCAAACCTTTGTTCCTTTAATTGTTGCTCGATCTCAATGGCTTTGTGAACTGCTTCTTCCAAATCAATGTAAGTTTGTAGCCTCAATGTATTAGCTATCGGCCTGTTCAAACCATCAATGAATCGAACCATAGTTGTTTCTTCATCCTCCTCCACGTTAGCTCTCTGAATGAGCATCTCCATCTCTTTAAAATATTCATCATCGGATGGCATTTCAGGTTCATTTTCATCCTCTTCCTCCGAATCAACTTCTCCATCAGCTCTTATCACCATAATTCGTCGATTGGGACATTGACTAGCTATGTGCCCTCGGCCTTGACACTTGAAACATCTTATGTCTCTCGTGCGATTTGGCGCTTGCTCATTTTTATTTCGACTTGTCTCTCCAATGGGTTGATTTGATTTAACTGCTACAGTCGGCTCTTTTGTTCTAACAGGAGGTTTGTTGACTCCTTGATTCCATTTGTTGGTTGAAGAATTGGCATAGGGTCTACTAACTCCTTTTCGCTTAAGTTGCTTTTCAACCTTAATCGCCATGTGAACCATGTCCATCACTTCAACATAGTGTTGTAGTTCAACTATGTTGGCAATGTCACGGTTTAAACCCGCAAGGAACCTAGCCATGGTTGCCTCTCGATCCTCCTCGATATCAGCTCGAATCATCGCTATCTCCATCTCCTTATAATAATCTTCAACACTTCTATTTCCTTGAGTAAGGTTTTGAAGTCGTTGATAAAGATCTCGATGGTAGTATGACGGAATAAATCTTTTCCGCATGACTGATTTCATTTCTCCCCAAGTAGAGATGGGTCTTTCACCATTTCGTCGTGGACTAGTTACAAGCTGGTCCCACCACACTATGGCATAATCAGAAAACTCAATTGCCGCGAGTTTCACCTTTTTACTCTCCGAATAGTTGTGGCAATAAAAAACAAGCTCAATCTTCTTTTCCCACTCCAAATAAGCTTCAGGGTCATTCTTACCTTGGAATGGTGGAATTGTCATCTTGATATTCTTAAGATTGTCATCTGGTCGTTCACGATCTCTAGGACCTCGTTGTCGTTGACGGCCTCGACGTCGTACACTTTGGGCAGATGAGTGATCACTTTCTTGTCCACTTGCTTCATAAGGATCTTGAATTGGACGTTCTCGCTCTTGTCTTGCATCTTCCGGAGTCATCTCACGTTGTTCTCGTCTCTCAACTCGATATAATCGATCTTCAATTGGTTCAAGTTTTCTATCAAATAATCGCTCCATCTCTCGCATAATTGCTTGAAGGGTAAGATCTGGCACTCCTTCTCCAACATTTCTTACGGGACGGAACCCTCCTTCCACATTTTGATTTCTTTCTAGACTTCGTGACATATTTTTTTTAAAATGAACTCACAACAAAGAATCTCACTATCCACTCACAAAGAAATCTCACTTCCTTGGCTTTTATACTCTCGAATAAACTCACCACTCTCTTGCCTCTTTCCACTCACTCCTCCTCTCTAAGTTCTTAGGAATTATTTAAACTTAAAAAGTAGTTGTTGTGGGTCGGCTTACAACCTTGATGTTTGGGCTTGGTAAGAATATTGTAGGACAAAGGAAAGTAGGCTTGAATCAAGAAATGAAAGGTTGGATGTGGCGAAATAGTAGAAGGTAGTAATAACTATAATTTGGGCAGCAAACAACAACAAAATTTCAAAACTAGCTTCTTCTTTTTTTTCACGAAAATTTTTTTTTCACGAATTTTTTTTTTCACGAATTTTTTTTTTCACGAATTTTTTTTGATTTTTTTTTGAATTTTTTTTTGAAGAAACTACTATACCGTATTGCTGACAATGTCGATTCTTACTGCTAGCTCTGATACCAATTTGATACAAACTCGTCTCGTGATGTTTTGAGTCGTATGTGTTGCCCAATCGTGAATTGAGTAAGGATGGATTCGTTTCAGTTTTAAAATGAAAAAAAATAGAGATAATGGCTTCAAACAAAGGTAATAAACAAAATAAAGAGGAAACAATAACAAATTAATTGGCTAAGACCGAAAATGAACCAACAATAATGAATTGTTGACCCGAATCTCAAAATGGTCTTTAGGTGTTTTCGGTTAAAGGAAGCAGGAAAGGAACCTTGACCCACTATCAACTATGATAGGAACCAAAGGTATATTGAACGCCACACCAAAGGTGATAAGTTCAGCAACAAAGAAAAGATAGACGCCACAAGCTATGCTTGATAAGTCAAATCAATTCCGAAAGAACAAAGAGAATTGGATAGCTCACAATTCAAATATTTCATCTATATTCAGCAAAAAGTTGTTCCCTCTATGGCTGATTACATCTATTTATAATGCTAGAACAAGGTAACCGAATGGTCAAAAACATCCACTTAATGTGCCATAAAAAACTGATGTCTTTTCTTATTCTTTGAACCAAATAACTCCTTCCATAAAATCACTTTAATTCAGCTGATTTGAATGTCTTTAATGGCTTAGAAAATGACTCTTGAGTTGTCCTTGGCTAGTTGAATAGACACCATCTCTTACCAGCTCCTTAATGACATTCAAAGGCTTGATTAATTTCTCTTAAAAGCTCCAAAAACGGCTGGAAGTGGAAGAGTTGCTGCTGAATTTTAAAGGGCATAAAATGCTCTTTAAAAACTCCTTTTAATGATCTTTAAGCTCCTTTTTTTAACAGCCCCTTTAATTGTAACTCAAAAGAACTTGAACAGCCACTTATTAAATGTGTAACAGCCTTGAATTGTAACCACTATAAGCTAAAAAGTCACTTGCAATAAACACATTAAAATGAGTTTATTAAACACATTAAAACACTTATTAATCATAACACATATTAAACTTACTTAAATAAATGAACTAAAACATATATGCAATAATTATTCCAGCAACTAGTTTAATTAAAGAAGCATAATTTAAAGAACTTAATTTATGCATCAATAAATAATCCTAGGAACTAGATCAATTAAGAAGCATCTTATTTAATAAAGTTCAATAACTAACTCATGTATTAAAACTTTAAGATAAGTTAAATTAATTGATCAGCAACTTATTTATTAAACTAAAACAAGTTAATTAAAAGAAACAAATTCAGCTTGCAATAAATTGCAAGTAACGCCTTTTGAACGGTTTGAAGCACGACTATCAAATCCGGCCACTCCCTGTTCCCAAGCTCGTTCCACATAGCTTGCTATTGCATTTCGAAATCTCTTAGCTCGTGATCGAGTTATTGGTCCTCGTGGCAGCTCAATGGATTTGGTAGTAATTTCCCGGGCTAAGGTTGCATCAAAGAATCAATAAAATTGCTAAAACCAGAAAACCCGAAAAACTGCGGAGTAACTTGACAACTTCGTTCGAGGTGTTCCTAATCTCAAAAAAGCATGAAATTAAATCTGGAATGTCCTTAAATATTGAATTTTTGATCTGGAAAGTTTGGGCACCAAATTCAACCCGCTGAATCTTTTTTTGAAATTTTATTGAATTTCATCTTTTTTGATTTTTTTGACTGATTTTTTTGCAGGATTAATTTTTTATATTCAATCACAGTGCCACAAATATGTATGTAAAATTTCAGATCAATTGGACAACGTTTACCCACTTAAATGAATTTTTTTCGAATAATTTTTCTGGGTAAAACTGCTGTTTTTGCTTTAAAAAATTGAGATCAGTTTAGAAATCAACCAAGAACACCCAAAACGCCCAAAATCTGATACCAAATGATAGAGGAATGTGCGCGGACCAAGATCGAGTTGCCAAGTCACGGGGAACTCCTACGAAAACTCTAACGAACAGATCTGAAATCAAACAAAGAACGAGATTAAATCTGGAAAATTAAAATCTGGAATAAGAACCCTAAAAATCAGCAAGATCTAATCAAGAAACGAAACACTTATGAAAGAGGTTTCTTGAAACCAAGAACACGAAATTGATTCCCAAGAATGAACTCCCACAAACCGAATCTATCAAAGAACACCAAATCAGCAAGCAAATTAGATCGACCAGAATTTCTTGAAACAAATTAGGGTTTATGCGTCAATGAGAAAGAAAGAAATTGAAGGCATAAAACGGCTATTGAGGCTGAGAAAACGAGGGCGATCTGCTCAATTGACCACCACGAAAGTTTCCCCTAATTTTCCACAACCAAATTCACCCAAGAAGAATAAGTGTGAATTCGGCAAGAACCCTAGAATTTAGGGATTTAGGGCTGATTGTCGAACTCCAGCAAAAAGTGAAATTGATCAATTCTTTAATATAAACGAGGGCTGGAAACACAAATAAAACAGCAAATAGATTAGAATTGAGATTCGGCACAAGTAGAATTAAATAAAAGAAATTGAACAGCAAAAATTAAAGGATAAGTCCTAAAGATCATTGAAATCCCGAAAGATTTCACAAATCTCTTCAAATGGCTCTAATCTCCCCTCCAAAGATTATCGATGGCAAGAAGAAGGTTGAAGATGGCTCCCACAATCAAGAGATTGTTAAAACAACTTCTAAAGAAAGCTCAAGAGAGAATTCTTGGAGAAAACCCCAAAGAAAATTCTGCACTCTAACAAACTGAAATTTAATGTATTGAATGATAATAAGATGTGTTTACAAAGGGTGGCTGGCCAATGCTTATATAGGCCTCTAACAAATCCTAATCTCACAAGTAACTAATAAAAATTAAACCTAATTAATAAAATAACAAGGTAAATTCGGTCATGCACTTATATGGGCTGTTTTGGGCCGAATTTTACATGTAATGCTCCTAAAGATTAAAAAATTAAATTAAACAAGTAAGATGTTTACAAATTGGGCCCTTTGACATTTTGGCCTGATTTTCAACTAAGTATGAAGAAATTTCTTGATTGGGCTGGATTTTGGTTATTGGGCCTCGCCTTCAAGAATTTGGGCTCGTAATGGAGATCCAATGCGTTCTGGCTGCAAGATTTGGTTTCTTGGATCAAGATTTCCAAGATTTGAAATCTTGATTTTCTTGATTCTTGAAATCTCTTCGAACAGCAAAATTGGGCCAAGATTCGGTTTCTTAATTTTCTTGAAAACAAGAAAGTGAATCTTGATTTTCTTGTTCTCTCGTGTATGCATCTAAGGCCTTGCTAACAAGCTCTTGAATGGTCCCATTTAGTTTGGACCGCATTTGTCGGGCCTTTGATCTCGTTATTGGGCCTTGTGGCAATTTGAGCCCATCACGTTCTTGAACTTGGATTGGGCCTTTATGACTCGTATCATTCGGGCTCATGTAGTGTGATTTCATCTTTGCTTATGTTGATCGTATGAAAGCGTCTTTCATTTGAGAGGTATTGAAATTGAAAGTTATCTTTCGGTATTTCGGGAACCTGAAAAGTAGCAACACAAGAAAAATTCATATCTTGGTTAGTGGAAACATTCCTCACTACCCTTTCCTCGTCTTTTTCTTTTGTTTCTTTTTTTCGTCTCTCAATCTCATTCCATATTCACTCATTTTCTCGCATCAACATCTCTTGCCTCTCTTTTCTTTTTATTTCTTTTTGTGTCTTCCTTTCATTACAAAATAGAGATGTTACAAATGAACCAGAACGGAAAGACTCTCGTTGGGTATGTATGGAATGACTTGCATACGAACAATGATCCCCTTGGAAAACTTCACTCTCGAAACTTGCTTTACATCGTCTTGAATTCCTCGTTGAATAGGAGTCATGATATGAATCTCTTCTCGAATATTCATTGGAGTTCGTCTTCTTGGCACGCTCATTTCTTCCCTGTCACTTGAATTAAGTTGTCCTTGTAAGGCTCTTTTCTCCACTCGCATCTCATTGATAGTAGCACTCAATGTTCAAAGTATGGCAGCCCGTTCGTCTAACTGTTGTTGGAGCATTTTAAATTTATCATGGACATCATTATGGTCATCATCAACTTCACCAAGTCTAGACATTTTTTTCTTTTTTTCTTTTAACATCCAGATGGGAGATGATGTTGATAACCAAAGGACAAATATTTCCATTCTCGGTGTTTTATTAAAGGTAACTTATGTTCACTTATTATTAATAGTGGGAGTTGTTCGAATGTAGTGAGTAGTTATTTGGTGGATTCTTTAAAGTTATCTTGTACCAAACACCCTAAGCCAAATCACCTTCAGTGGCTTAATGAATGCTCAGAAGTTTAAGTTACAAAACAGTCCTTGGTCACTTTTAAGCTCATGAATTATGAGGATGAGGTATGGTGATACGGGGTTGCGTGCGGACCAAGATCGAGTTGCCAAGTCACGAGAAACTCCTATGAAAGGTCTAGACGAATCAGATCTGAATTTAAAACAAAGAACAAGATTAAAAGCAAATCAGAATTGAATTGAAATTCCCCAAATTCAATTAAAAGAGTAGCAAGAAACAAAGAAATAGAATAAGCGAATCAAACGGAATTGAAAGTATGGAAAGGATGCGAATCTGCCAAGGGATCGATTCGGCCAAGAATGCCTAATTTCCAGCAATCAATTGATCCCCAAATTGAAGGAGATCCAATCGGCCAAACCCTAGGAATTGGGGATTTTTGAGAACGACTCTTTGCTGCCAATGAATGATGATTTAATTCGATTCTTTGAGTTACATGTAGAACAGCACCTTAAATGCATGTCTCCTTTGCCATTAAGTAGTTGTTTTCAGCTAAATTAATTACCTGCAAACACAAAATAAATTCGGTCAAGACATAAATTAAACCTCATTAAATTCGGCAGCCTCCTTTAATACATAATTAACTCATACATGAAACAAAACAAGTTAATTAACATATTAATTTCGGCTGGACAATAAGAACAACAATAAATTCGTCACTTTTAAAGAACTTAAGACACATTTAATACTACTCTTTAATTCGGTTGAAACTAATAAAAAACATCAATAAATTCAGCATATTAAATAGATGTAATAAATAAAACACAATCAATTAAACTCAAAAATTATTAAAGATGTTCAGATTTAAACAAATTAATTTACTAACACTTATTTGAGCTGAATTAAATAAATAAACTAACTTATTCAATTTATTTCAGCAAATGAAATTATAAGAATTAAAATAAACTCAAATTGAGCAAAACGATCCCATTGAATTGGAAACGAGCTAAACGGAGCTCAGTGAGATGCAACTGAGCTAATTTAGCTCGCATGGGTGTGCAAACAATACTTATGGAGCTGGTCCAAAAAGTGTGCCCGGGGCGTGGTCGTATCATTAATGGATTGAAACCATAAACAATTTCAAAAGGAGAAAATTTGGTAGCTGAATGAACAACTCGATTATACGCAAACTCCACATGTGGTAAGCATTCTTCCCCAGCCTTCAAATTCTTCCGAATAATAGCTCGAAGCAATGTAGACAGAATCCGGTTGACCACTTCGGTTTGGCCGTCCGTTTGCGGATGGCAAGTGGTTGAAAAAAGCAGCTTCGTTCCAAGACGCCCCCATAGCGTCCTCCAAAAATGGCTAAGAAACTTCGCGCCTCGGTCGGACACAATCGTCCTAGGCATGCCATGCAACCTACCACTTCTTTGAAAAATAAGTTAGCAATTGATGTGAGCTTGCCTACGAACCAAATGGAGAACGAACAAGAAGCCATTAAGCTGCCCATTGGTCCAATAACGCGAGCTAGAGCTAAACGATTCAAAGATGCTATTTTAGCAATGGTGGAACGGGTTGAGGAAAATGATAGCAAGGAGTTTAAAAACGAGCTGAACATATTCAACTTCTTTGAAGCTGAATTTCGTTCTAGCTAATTAATTTGATGACTAGAATTTAGACCATTTAAATAAACATTTAAATAAGTTTCATTACAGCTTTTAAATATGTCTTAATTAACTTAAGTGTTTAATATGTCTTGATTTAGTTAAATTAAAGATGTCTTGATGTCATTTAGTTTGTCTAAATTATTACATGTTTTAAATTTGTCTAGCCGAATTTATGTGTTATGATTTGTTAATATTTAAGTTGTCTCAATGTTATTTAGGATGTTCACATTATATTTTAATTTAGTTCAGATGAATTTGCTTGAAATTAATTAAGTTCATGTTTATTTTTAGGTGCAGTCGAATTTGGAGATGAATTGGACAGATTCATGCATGGAGATTCAATGAATTTGAAGATGCATGTGTAGCTGAACTAATGTATTAAAAGCTAATTAATTTTGGTGTTCTTCAAGGCAACTATTCGGCCAAGAGTGATCAAGTTTTTCATCCTTTCAAGCTTGGCCGATTCTCTTCCCAAGGGCGTATAAAAGCTGCTCACACTATGTCTATTCGGTTCAGCCATGTTCACACTTCAAGGCTCTTCAAAACCGTCCATTCACACTTCTAAATGGTTGTTCAAGTTGCCAATTAATGCTGGTAATTTTTCATCAATAGTTGCTTCATGAATGACCTCATTAAACTCCATTGGCCGAATGTAGCTGCTGCCATTTTTTTCCAAGTTCATTGAAACCTCTTCCTTGGTCTCTATTCAGCCGAACCTTGATGCAAGCATATACATGAATTTAAGCTGAATTTTTGTTCAATTTTTGCTTAGAAATTAAGTCTAGAATATGTCCATTCGGCTACTAGACATTAGACTATAAATATGATGTGAGCTTGCCTACGAACCAAATGGAGAACGAACAAGAAGCTATTAAGCTGCCCATTGGTCCAATAACGCGAGCTAGAGCTAAACGATTTAAAGTTGCTATTTTAGCATTGGTGGAACGGATTGAGGAAAATGAAAGCAAAGAGCTTAAAGACGAGCTGAATATTTTCAACTTCTTTGAAGTTGAAATTCGTTCTAGCTAATTAAATTGCTGCTGGATTTTAAACCATTTAAATAAGCATTTAATTAAGTCTTATTACAGCTTATTAATATGTTTTTATTTAATATAAGTGTTTAATATGTCTTAATTTAGTTACATTAAAGATGTCTTGATTTCATTTAGTTTGTCTAAATTATTACATGTCTTAAATCTGTTCAACCGAATTTGTGTCATGCTTTATTAATATTTAAGTTGTTTCAATGTTAAATTAGGATGTTCACATTATGTATTTACTTAGTTCAGCTTAATTTGATTGAAATTAATTAAGTTCATGTGTGTTTTTAGGTACAGCCGAATTTGAAGATTCATTGGGCAGATTCATGCATGAAGATTCAATGGATGTGAAGATGCATCCATGTTGGGTTCAATGCACCAAATGATACATGCATGGACTATATTAAAGATGGTGTGCTGATTGTTGAAGTTCTCTAAGTGACCATTCGGCCAAAAGAGATGATTTTCCATTCTCCAAAGCTGCCATTTATTTCCTTCACATTGCTGGGTACATTGTGGCTATTCGGTTCATGATGTTCACACCTTATGGTCATTCAAAACCGTCCATTCACACTTCCAAATGACTGTTCAAGTTGCTAATTAATGATGGTAATTTTTCAGCAAGAGTTGCTTCATTATTGACCTTATTAAACTCCATTGGCCAAATGTAGCTGCTGCCAATTTTCCAAGTTCGTTGAAGCTCTTCCTTGGTCTATATTCAGCCGAACATTGATTCAAGACCATTCATGGATCTTAGCTCAAAATTAGTTCAATGTTTACTTAGTTTTTAAGTATTGAACTTGACTATTCAGCTACTAGTCACTTAAGCTATAAATAGTTCTTGAATTTCTTGTAAAAGGACTTTTTGCCAAATTTCTGAATGAAATATAATTTTAGTGAGAAATTCACTCTCTTTATTCTCCAAAGCTCAAATTGACTTATCTTCAACGAGTGGCGTCAATCTGACTTTGTTCGAACTTATCACCCATTGGTGTGGCGTTCTTCATACCGTAGGTTCCTATTTTGCTAAATAGAGGGTCTCGATTTTTATCCTATTTCCATTTCTTTCTTTGAAACCTTAAGCCCGGGTCCTTATTTGATAATAAGGGTTCGATCTTGTTTCATCGAATTACCTAGCAAACAACAACCCATCAAACTCCTTTGTTCCTAAAGCCATCCAACTTCAAACACCAAGACTTGAATTTGATTCAATTCCGACACTACCTAATTTCGATCGGGAAAGATTACGACTCGTCTTTACATCCGAAACGAGCTCGTATCAGTTGGTATCAGAGCTAGCTAAATTAGGTACGTAAATCGTAGCTTCGAAAAAAAAAAAGTTAAAAAAAAGTTTCGAAAAAAAAAATCCGAAAAAAAAAGAAGGAAAAAAAATTGCAAAAAAAAAAAATTGCATACGGTCTAGGTGCGTACGAAAAGAACGTGAAATATCCGTAAAAAAAAAAAGAGTCTGGAAACACTTCAACAAAAATTTTTCCGAAATCATATTATACACCCTTTTATACCCCTTTGAGTGAAATTTCACACTATTAAAAAAAAATTTTCAATTCGTGAATTCATTTTATACGCCACATCTTTAAACCTTTCTTTCTTTCGAGCCTACCCTAAACCATACGATTTTCCTTTGTTTAGCCTTTGAAGCCGACCCACAAGTGGGATAAGTCTAAGGTAGCTTTTTAGAATATCGAGAGTTGGATTTGAGAGGTAAAAGGCAAGAGAGTACATCAAGATAAAAGCCGAAAATAGAGTGAAACACGAGAGGAGTGAATTTTTTTCTTGTGAGCGAATTTGTGAGGTTTTTGTGGTGAGGAAATATTTTGTTCTTATTTTAAACATGTCTAGGAGTCCGGATCGTCGAGCAACAAGTGGAGGAGCTTCGAATGCTGCTGGTGGAGGAGTAAACCTTCAACCGAGGAGAAACGTTCCCGGAGGTGGAGTGCCCGATCTCCAAGTCCAAGCAATTGTACGAGAAATCTCTCGTCTGTTCCAACCTCAATTCGATTCTCTCAATGAACGAATGGAACAAATGGAGGAACAAAGCCAACGTGCGAACACCCCTCCTATTCCGCGAAGAGAGCGAGAACGTCCATGGCAACATGCAAATGATCTATATGAACAAAGTGACGATGAAAGTGATCGAGGTTCACGACAAAGTGCAAGGAGACGAGGTCATCGAGCACGAGAACAAAGAGATCGAGAGAGGCCCGATGATGATTTAAAGAATATTAAAATGGCGATTCCTGTTTTTCAAGGAAGATCGGATCCCGAGGCCTATCTTGAATGGGAGAAGAAGGTGGAATTAGTTTTCGAGTGCCACAATTTCTCGGAAAGCAAAAAGGTGAAGTTAGCTGCTATAGAATTCTCCGACTATGCCATAATATGGTGGGATCAACTCACGTTGAGCCGAAGACGCAATGGAGAACGTCCCGTGTCTACATGGGCGGAAATGAAAGCAATAATGAGAAAGCGTTTTATTCCTGCTTACTATCACCGGGAGTTGTATCAAAAGCTCCAAAGCTTAACTCAAGGCCAACGAAGCGTGGAGGATTATTACAAAGAAATGGAAGTGGCCATGATCCGCGCCGATGTGGAGGAAGATCGAGAAGCCACCATGGCTCGATTTCTCACCGGCCTTAACCGAGATATCGCAAATATCGTCGAACTACACCACTATGTTGAGGTTATTGATATGGTCCATATGGCCATAAAGGTCGAAAAACAACTAAAAAGAAAAGGTACGTCACGAACTTTCTCTAACACTTCTTCTATGCCTAGGTGGGGGCAAGGGACCAACAAACGTGACATACCAAGCCGAAACAAAGAAGTAAGTGGTGCCACCAAGTTCAACAAACTGATTGCCGAAACGAGTAAAGGAAAGATGGAAGCCCAACCAAGTCGATCTCGAGACATAAAATGTTTCAAATGCCTTGGAAGGGGCCACATCGCGAGCCAATGTCCAAATCGGAATGTGATGTTTGTTCGAGACGATGGCGAGATTGAATCTGAAAGTGAACAAGAGAAGGAGGCCATTGAACAAACCGAAGAAGAAGAAGATGTTGAACAAGCCGAAAATGGAGAAATATTGGTGGTGAAGAGAAGCCTTACTTTGCAAGGTGCCGAAAACGATCAACAACGCGAAAACATTTTTCATACGCGATGTCAAGTGCAAGGTAAGATTTGTTGCGTTATAATTGATGGGGGAAGTTGTACAAATGTGGCAAGTTCAATGATGGTGGAGAAACTCGGGTTGGCCACCATTAAACATCCCCATCCGTATAAACTCCAATGGCTTAACGATGGTGGAGAATTGAAGGTAACGAAGCAAGTGTTGATTTCGTTTACAATTGGGAAGTATCAAGATGAAGTTATGTGTGACGTCGTACCAATGCATGCGGGGCATCTTCTTTTGGGGCGGCCTTGGCAATTCGACAAGCGAGCGATTCATGACGGATATACAAACCGATACTCTTTCAAACACATGGGACGAATGGTGACGTTAGCTCCATTATCACCGAAACAAGTGTATGAAGATCAACTCAAAATGAGGAGTTCGATTGAAAAATCAAAAGAAATCGAGAGAGAGCAAAAAAATGAAAAGAATAAAGAAAAGAGTGAAGAAAAGAAGAAAAACAAAAAGATGAGTGATAAAAAAAGAGAGTGATTCAAAAGAAAAAGAAACGAGTGATGAAAATGAAAAAAAGAATTTGTTGGTAAAAGAGAGAGAAGTTCAAAAATCGATGTTATTGAAACAACCATTATTGGTTCTTTTGTACAAGGAGAGCTTGCTTGGCACTAACGAATTTGATGATAAGTTGCCCTCTTCTATTTTGTCTGTGTTGCAGGAATTTCGAGACGTATTCCCGGAAGAAATCCCGAGTGGGTTACCACCTATTCGTGGAATCGAACACCAAATAGATCTTGTGCCGGGAGCCGCGATTCCAAATCGACCTGCTTACCGGAGCAATCCTGAAGAGACGAAAGAATTACAAAAGCAAGTAAATGAACTCCTTGAAAAGGGCTATGTGCGCGAAAGCCTTAGTCCATGCGCCGTGCCTGTTTTGCTTGTCCCGAAAAAGGATGGAACGTGGAGGATGTACGTGGACTGCCGTGCTATAAACAAGATAACTATCAAGTATCGTCATCCTATACCACGATTGGATGATATGCTTGACGAGCTAAGTGGCGCAAGTCTGTTTTCAAAAATTGATCTTAAGAGTGGTTATCACCAAATACGGATGCGTGAGGGTGATGAATGGAAGATTGCGTTTAAAACGAAGCATGGGCTTTACGAATGGCTCGTTATGCCATTTGGCTTAACGAACGCCCCAAGCACGTTCATGAGGCTTATGAATCACGTTCTAAGACCTTTTATTGGTAGATTTTGCGTCGTATACTTCGATGATATATTAGTTTATAGTAAAAATTTAGATGATCATGTTTTACATTTGAAGGCTGTTTTGGAAGTATTGAGGAAAGAAACTTTGTATGCTAATTTAAAGAAATGTGAATTTTGCACTAAAAAGGTTGTGTTTTTAGGTTTCGTTGTTAGTTCGGAGGGCCTTGAAGTCGATCAAGAGAAGGTCAAGGCGATCCAAGAATGGCCCCGTCCGACGAATGTCTCCCAAGTCCGAAGTTTCCATGGATTAGCAAGTTTTTACCGTCGATTCGTGCCAAACTTCAGCACCTTAGCCGCACCCTTGACTGGAGTTATTCGTAAGAATTCCAACTTCGTTTGGGGAGAGGAACAAGAAAAATCCTTTTTGAAAATTAAAGATTGTCTAACTCATGCACCGTTATTAGCTTTGCCTAATTTTGATAAAACCTTCGAGTTAGAATGTGATGCCTCAGGTTTAGGCATTGGAGCCGTGTTGATGCAAGACGGACGGCCTATTGCCTATTTTAGCGAGAAACTCAATGGTGCCGTCTTAAACTATCCGACTTATGACAAGGAGCTCTATTCGTTGATTCGAGCCTTAGAGACGTGGCAACACTATCTTTGGCCCAAAGAATTCGTCATACATACCGATCACGAATCCTTGAAGTACTCAAAGGGTGAACACAAGTTGAATAAGCGGCATGCTAAGTGGGTAGAATTTCTCGAATCTTTTCCATATGTTATTAAATATAAAAAAGGTAAGGAAAACGTAGTGGCTGATGCACTATCTCGAAGGTATGCGTTGTTAAATATTTTGGATGCTAAGTTAATGGGGTTTGTATTTCTTAAAGATTTATATGTCAACGATGCTGACTTTAGTGAATTCTTTAGGTTATGCGCAAAGGGAGCTTACGAGAAGTACTATCGACATGATGGGTACTTGTTCCGAGAAGGAAAGCTTTGTATACCCCAAGGTTCCGTACGAGAAGTGTTGATCGAAGAATCTCATAGTGGAGGATTAATGGGGCACTTCGGAGTTGCAAAGACGTTAGCCATGCTCAACGAACATTTCTTTTGGCCTAAGATGCGACGAGATGTCGAACGGTTTTGTAATCGATGCATTGCATGCAAACGGGCTAAGTCACGAATTAAGCCCCATGGTTTGTATAAGCCATTGCCTATTCCCGAAACCCCTTGGTCTGATATCTCAATGGATTTCGTGCTAGGTTTACCGAGGAGTAAAAATGGCCGAGATTCAATATTTGTGGTTGTAGATAGGTTCTCAAAAATGGCTCATTTTATAGCATGTCATAAAACTGATGATGCCGTGAATATTGCTAATTTATTTTTCAAAGAAGTGGTCAGGTTGCATGGCATGCCTAGGACGATTGTGTCCGACCGAGACGCGAAGTTTCTTAGCCATTTTTGGAGGACACTATGGGGGCGCCTTGGAACAAAGTTGCTGTTTTCAACCACTTGCCATCCGCAAACGGACGGCCAAACCGAAGTGGTCAATCGGATTTTGTCTACATTGCTTCGAGCTATCATCCGGAAAAATTTGAAGGCTTGGGAAGAATGTTTACCACATGTGGAGTTTGCGTATAATCGAGCTATTCACTCAGCTACCAAATTTTCTCCTTTTGAAATCGTTTATGGTTTCAATCCGTTAACACCATTTGATTTAATGCCATTGCCTTCTAACCAATTTGTGCATGTAGATGGAAAGCGTAAAGCTGATTTCGTCAAGCAATTGCACCAACGAGTTCGAGAAAACATTGAGGCAAGGACCAAGAACTATGAACAACATGCTAACAAAGGTCGTAAACGAGTTGTGTTCGAGCCGGGAGATTGGGTGTGGTTGCATATGCGCAAGGAAAGATTTCCTATGCAACGACGATCTAAACTACTTCCGAGAGGGGATGGACCGTTTCAAGTCCTTGAACGAATTAATGACAATTCTTATAAATTGGACTTGCCTGGTGAATATAATGTTAGCGCGACTTTTAACGTTTCTGATTTGTCTCCGTTTGATGCAGATTCCGATTTGAGGACAAATCGTTCTGAAGAGGAGGGGAATGATGTGAGCTTGCCTACGAACCAAATGGAGAACGAACAAGAAGCTATTAAGCTGCCCATTGGTCCAATAACGCGAGCTAGAGCTAAACGATTTAAAGTTGCTATTTTAGCATTGGTGGAACGGATTGAGGAAAATGAAAGCAAAGAGCTTAAAGACGAGCTGAATATTTTCAACTTCTTTGAAGTTGAAATTCGTTCTAGCTAATTAAATTGCTGCTGGATTTTAAACCATTTAAATAAGCATTTAATTAAGTCTTATTACAGCTTATTAATATGTTTTTATTTAATATAAGTGTTTAATATGTCTTAATTTAGTTACATTAAAGATGTCTTGATTTCATTTAGTTTGTCTAAATTATTACATGTCTTAAATCTGTTCAACCGAATTTGTGTCATGCTTTATTAATATTTAAGTTGTTTCAATGTTAAATTAGGATGTTCACATTATGTATTTACTTAGTTCAGCTTAATTTGATTGAAATTAATTAAGTTCATGTGTGTTTTTAGGTACAGCCGAATTTGAAGATTCATTGGGCAGATTCATGCATGAAGATTCAATGGATGTGAAGATGCATGCATGTTGGGTTCAATGCACCAAATGATACATGCATGGACTATATTAAAGATGGTGTGCTGATTGTTGAAGTTCTCTAAGTGACCATTCGGCCAAAAGAGATGATTTTCCATTCTCCAAAGCTGCCATTTATTTCCTTCACATTGCTGGGTACATTGTGGCTATTCGGTTCATGATGTTCACACCTTATGGTCATTCAAAACCGTCCATTCACACTTCCAAATGACTGTTCAAGTTGCTAATTAATGATGGTAATTTTTCAGCAAGAGTTGCTTCATTATTGACCTTATTAAACTCCATTGGCCGAATGTAGCTGCTGCCAATTTTCCAAGTTCGTTGAAGCTCTTCCTTAGTCTATATTCAGCCGAACATTGATTCAAGACCATTCATGGATCTTAGCTCAAAATTAGTTCAATGTTTACTTAGTTTTTAAGAATTGAACTTGACTATTCGGCTACTAGTCACTTAAGCTATAAATAGTTCTTGAATTTCTTGTAAAAGGACTTTTTGCCAAATTTCTGAATGAAATATAATTTTAGTGAGAAATTCACTCTCTTTATTCTCCAAAGCTCAAATTGACTTATCTTCAACGAGTGGCGTCAATCTGACTTTGTTCGAACTTATCACCCATTGGTGTGGCGTTCTTCATACCGTAGGTTCCTATTTTGCTAAATAGAGGGTCTCGATTTTTATCCTATTTCCATTTCTTTCTTTGAAACCTTAAGCCCGGGTCCTTATTTGATAATAAGGGTTCGATCTTGTTTCATCGAATTACCTAGCAAATAACAACCCATCAAACTCCTTTGTTCCTAAAGCCATCCAACTTCAAACACCAAGACTTGAATTTGATTCAATTCCGACACTACCTAATTTCGATCGGGAAAGATTACGACTCGTCTTTACATCCGAAACGAGCTCGTATCAAAATAGTTGCTCAATTTCTTGTAAAAGGACTTTTGACAAATTTCTGAATGAAATATCATTTTAGTGAGGCAATTCACTCTCTTTATTCTCCAAAGCTCTAATTGACTTATCTTCAACAAGTGGCATCAATCTGACTTTGTTTCGAACTTATCACCATTGGTGTGGCGTTCTTCATACCGTAGGTTCCTATTTTGCTAAATAGAGGGTCTCGGTTTTATCCCAAATCCTTTCTTTCTTTGAAACCTTAAGCCCCGGGTCCTTATTTGCTAATAAGGGTTCGGCTTGTTTTCATTGAAATATCCAGCAAACAACACTCCATCAAACTCCCTTGTTTCCCAAAGCCATTTAATTTTAAACACCAAGACTTGAATTTATTTCAAGGCCGACACTACCTAATTTCGATCGGGAAATATTACGACTCGTTATTTCATACAAAACGAGCTCGTATCAGCAATATTCACGGCATCATCAGTTTTATGACATGCTATGATACGAGTCACAAAGGCCCAACCCAAGCTCAAGAAGGTGATGGGCTCAAATCAAGAAAATCAAGATTCACTTTCTTGTTTTCAAGAAAGTCAAGAAACTGAATCTTGGCCCAATTTTGCTGTTTGGAGCGATTTCAAGAATCAAGAAAATCAAGATTTCAAATCTTGGAAATCTTGGTCCAAGAAACTGAATCTTGCAGCCAAAGCGCATTGGATCTGCGTTACGATCATCAACGACCCAATTTCGGTAGGAGATGGATCACGGGCCCAAATTCTTGAAGGCGAGGCCCAATAACCAAATTCCAGCCCAATCAAGAAATTCCTTCATACTTAGTTGAAAATCAAGCCAAAATGTCAAAGGGCCCAATTTATAAACATTTTAATTGTTTAATTTAATTTTTTAAGCTTTAGGAACATACATGTAAAATTCGGCCCAAAAACAGCCCATATATATGCTTGGCCAAATTTTCCTTTATTTATTCTATTAATTAGGTTTAATTTTATTAGTTACTTATTAGATTAGGATTACTTGAGGCCTATTTAAAGGCATGGCCGGCCACCCCTTTTACATAACACTTAGATTCATTCTTAAATTTCAGATTTGAAAGAGCAGAATTTTCTTTGAGTTTTCTCCAAGATTTCTCTCTTGAGTTTTCTTTAGAAGTTGTTTTAACAATCTTTGGATTGTGGGAGCCATCTTCAACCTTCTTCTTGCCATCGATATTCTTTGGAGGGGAGATTAGAGCCGTTTGAAGGAATTTGTGAATTCTTTCGGGAATTCAAGGGTTCTTAGGACTTTTCTTTATTTCTTGCTGTTTCGTTTTATTTCTTTATTCCTACTTGTGCCGATTCTTTATCTCATTTGTTTGCTATTCTTCTTGTGTTTTTCCAGCCATATTCAACTCAAAGAATCGAATTAAATCATCATTCATTGGCAGCAAAGAGTCGTTCTCAAAATCCCCAATTCCTAGGGTTTGGCCGATTGGATCTCCTTCAATTTGGGGATCAACTGATTGCTAGAAATTAGGCATTCTTGGCCGAATCGATCCCTTGGCAGATTCGCATCCTTTCCATACTTTCAATTCTGTTTGATTCGCTTGTTCTATTTCTTTGTTTCTTGCTGCTCTTTTAATTGAATTTGGGGAATTTCAATTCAATATTGATTTGTTTTTAATCTTGTTCTTTGTTTTGATTTCAGATCTGATTCGTCTAGAGCTTTCATAGGAGTTTCTCGTGACTTGGCAACTCGATCTTGGTCCACGCGCAACTCTTTATCATGCTATAAAATGAGCCATTTTTGAGAACCTATCTACAACCACAAATATTGAATCTCGACCATTTTTACTCCTTGGTAATCCTAGCACGAAATCCATAGAGATATCAGACCAAGGGGTTTCGGGAATGGGCAATGGCTTATACTGATGTGATCCGGCCCGATTGATTGAGTCGATTCACTTGATTGCCCGATCGTCGACGAGAAGTTTGTTCGATTTTGTAGATAGATGGAGTTAGATGATTTTTTTATAGCGGAAGTTGAGAAAATGGGTTCAAAAGATGGTTTGGATAGATGTTTGATAGGCTCGGTGAAATAAAGAAATATTGTTTATAATTTAATAGTTAAAATGGAATGGAAAAATAGAACTCAAGCGAAGAACGATTCAATACTATATGAAATATTGCCCCGGGACTTATATTGCTTAAGGTGGGTTTAATAGATTGTCGAAGATGGACCTTGACCCGTTACCTATAGAGAGGTAGGAACCAAAGGTATAAAAAGGTGGATGAACGCCACACCAGGTCTTATATTAAACTCATTTTATAAAACTTAGCTCATTTTAGTTTAAACTCGGTTTTGTCTTTAATACATTAAATAAAATTTGCACATATTCATTTAAGCATTAAACTTGTCTTATATTAATATTTGTTATTAATATATCATTGTCATTATATAAATTGATTATGTTCACATAGCCGAATTAATGCATGACATTAATGTGTTCACATCATGCCGAATTTATGAATGTTCATGAGATGTCTTAATGACTTGTTTATTTCATGTAGGTACATTCCTTTGGACGGTACAATGTATGAATGAAGAAACATCTCTTTTGGGCATTCCACACTCATGAATGAAGAAGTATTAAATGCTGGTGCATGTACGGCTAGATGCAATGTTTCTACAAATTCATGCATGTGTCGAATGCATGTATGGACATTAAAGGCTAGTCCATGAATGGATCAAATGCATGGGATGATAGAATGCATGAATGGCTTAAGTGCATGTATGGTGGCTGTCTCTTAACTTTCCAAGGCACTTATTCGGCCAAGAAGTAGCTGCTAACTAATTCTATGTTGACCATAGAGCTCCTTGAACATGTTAACACTTTGAATTGACCTATAGGCTACTACACATGCATGGATGGGTTCAAGAACGTCCAAGGGAAGGAATTAACTCAATAATTCAACACATTGATTGAATTAAGTGCATGCACAAAGGGGAGAACGAATTTACTAGGTTCATGCTACCATTTATGAACTTACATGCCATTAAAGTGTTTAATTATAAAGATACATGGTCCATACAAGTGCATGAACGTCCCAAGGAGATGAATGCAACCTTTTGGTGCACATACAAGTCACTTGAAGCCTTTCTTTATGACTAAGCATTCATGCACAAACTAAGGGGGAAGAAAGTGTCCATTCAGCTAGTGCATGAATCTGCCGAATTTATGAACTATTTTAATACATTAGTGTGAACGTTTTTATTATTGTGTGAACACCTAGATGCCGAATTTGAATGGTCATCTATGTGCCTATAAATATTTGTTTTCTTTCATTTGTAAAGGACTTTTGACTTTTGATCATTTGAATGAACTTTGTTCAAAGAGTGAGTTTTCTCCTCTCTAAATTCGTACGAGTTTCGATCTGACTTATCTAGCGTGCTAGTGGCGTCTATCGTTCTCTTTTGAACTTATCACCTTGCTTTGGTGTGGCGTTCAACCTTCTACAATTCCGCAATCCCACCTTGAACCGAATAGAAATCGGGGTGACACTTTTAGTGTTGAATCGTTTCTGGTGTTTAAGCTCATTTATCCATTCCACCGACTATCCTAGATTTTACCCAACTAAATATCTTTTTACAAAAACCAAGCCTTCATTTATCAACTTCCATTTTTCTTATTTTTATACTTAAATCGAGCCTACTACCCTTATAAATTTACCATCACCTTAGCCAACCTTTAAAACCATTTGAAAGCTTCCGCATCTTTAGCCTTATTTCATCCTATTTCTGATAACTCAACTATTCCTCGTCGACGATCGGGCAATCAAGTGAATCGACTCAATCAACTGAGCCGGATCACATCATTTGGTATCAGAGCTAGCTGAATCGGAGTAAGATCGACGTTATCGGTATTACGGTATTGTAAAAAAAATGAAAAAAAATTAAAAAAAATCGAAAAAAATTTAAAAAAAAATCGAAAAATCGAAGTATAAAAAAAAGAGTGAAAAGTCTTGTGAGTTTTATTTTGTTATTATTTCTTGTTGCTTTCAAGCATCCATTCATTCTACCATTCCCTCTACCCCCTAAAACGCCACACATACTTTGATTTTTATTTTCTTTGTTTAGCCTACCCTACACCCGATGTTATCCCTTGTAACCCATTTGAAGCCGACCCTCTAAGCCGCAATAAGTCTTCTTGAAACAAAATACGGATTCACGAGAGTGAGACGAGCGGAAAAAGGCACGAGTGGTGAGTACATTAGAGCGAGCAAAAGCCATTAGACAAGTGTAAACACGAGTGGAGTGTTATCCAATTTTCTTTCCGAGCGAAATTGTGAGGTTTGTGGTGAGGTACTTCATTTTTTTTATTTTGTTTTGTGATCTAACATTTTCTTTTTAGCAACAAAAATCATGTCATACGAAGAGTTCACCAAATCGGAATACCAATATTTGGTTCAAGAAAAGCGAAGAATGGCGACTAAACGAGACCAAAGTGATCGAGTTTCTTCATGTCGTAAAACGGAACCAAGAACCCCACAGAGATATACCCCCGACTACTACTTAGGAAAAAGTTCCTATCGTGATTCCTTTTCGCCATCTACTTCGAGACAAAGAGATTTATACTATGACGCATATTCATCAACGAATTCGAGAAGTGACTTCGATCGAAAGTCCTTTTCATCAAGAAATTTGAGAAGACGAGAAGCCGATTACGATTTTGATTCATTCCAAGATGGCGTTCGAAGAGAAAGACATACTCCTACTAGATCTTCAAAGAAATCTTACCCGGAGTATTCTTCACGAAGTTTTGATTGTGAATCATATGCAAATAGTTCTTCATCTTTCGAACAAGATTTGTATTCTCATCGTTCTTTTGTACATTCTTGTAAAGAGAAAACAAAGAAAAGAAAAGAAAAAGAAAAAGCAAGAGAAGAAAAAGAAAATGAAATAAAAAGAAAAGAGAGGCAAGAGGCAAGTAAGAGAGAAAATGAGCGAATCTTGAGAGAACTTGAAAAAGCCTTTGAAAAGCAAAAAGAAAATGAAAAAGGGAATGAAAAGAAATTTGAGAGTGAAAAAGAAGATGAAAAAGAAATTGAAACAAAAGAAACGAGTGATCCAGAAGAAAAAGAATCGAGTGAGAAAACAAGTGAGCAAGTGAGGATTATTTCCACTAACCCACCTGTTCGATCTTCTTGTGAGTTAACTTTTCAGGTTCCTAGAAGTTTGTGCGACCAATTCCATCTGCATTACCTTCCAAACGAGAGGTGTTTTAGGTTGTTCGAAAAAGGTAAGTTCGCGAATGACTACCACCCACTTGCGATTGAAGGTAAGGAAGGTAAGGATTCTTTGTTTATCGAATCAAAGTCACTTGATTTGGATAATTTTTGTTCACTTACTGTTGTTAACGATTTTGTTTTAAAAGGTGCCATATACAGTTTTTTTTATGACGATTACTACATTGGCAAATTTGTTGACAACATTGGATTAGTTTTCCCTGAGCAAATTTTGAACATGTTTGATCAAAGTCTGTCACGTAAAAATTCTCATGTGTTTGACCCTGCAAACTTTTTGAACTCATGTGTTAAATCTTTATGTTTAAATATGCCTGCTCAATTGATTTGTGATAAATCTGCCTGTTTGAAAAGTTGCATGTTCGTTAAAAATTCTTTGTTTGGCATCCATGTTAAAAGATCTTCACATGATATGTGCAATTGTGTTCTTCATGAACAATCTTTGAGTTTTTGTGCGAAATTTCCATGTAGTGATTTGCATTCCCGATTAATACTCTTGAAGTATGAACCTTTGCATTTTGGTATGCTCGGTTTTGTCAAATCAACATGTGTGTTTAAACTAGTGAAATATCATTCGTGTGGTGAGTTGATTATATCTTCTTCTAATATGTTGCTTGTTGGAATTCCTAATCAAGTTCGTGTGTTCAAGCCTGGTATTTGCTACATGAATTCATTTTATGGAAACATTAAGCGCTTTGCATCATTTACATTGAAATTATGTTTGCTTGAAGTTCGAATTTTTGATAAGAAGGTGAAATTCAATGATTTGGGTTTCAATTTTGATTCATTTATTAATCACCTTGTTTGGCCACATTTGAAATTTTCGTTTCATTTCGAGAAGGTAAGGCCAACCTATGTTTTTGGAATTGAATCAAATTTCCATGGTAACTTTCCTTTTCCATTTAAGTCCATAGTTTTCGATAATACTAACCCGTCTTATTTTTGTGAATTCCACCCCTCGAGGAGCAAGACATGTCATAGTGCGTCACCACCTATTCAAATTTATCGAAGTAATAGGTTTGTCTTACGTTATCTATCCAAAGAGAGAAGATTCATTTTGACTGAGAAAGGTAAACCCAATCCTCAATTTTCTTCTCTTCATATTCGTCAAGGTAAGTCATCTAAAAATTTTCAAATATCTTTGCTCACTTCAATTGAAGTTGAAAATTCCATTGATTGGTTGTTTGGAAATTATTTATACTTTGATGTGATGGATTTTTCCTTTTGGAATTGTGATGATGTGATTATTACGTTGGAATTTGGAGACTCCCCTCATGTTGTTCAAAAACGAAAGGAAGAATTAGCATACCTTTGGCCATGGCATACCTTGCATGAGCAAGACAAAGGACCAAATGAGTTACTATATTCGATTAAAGAAATTAAAATGTTTTGGATGAGGAATAATGTGTTTAAGTGCCTACCATCGTTTTTAACCAATTATCCCTTGATCCAACTTAGTTTTCATGTTTGTAACGATGGTCTAACGAAACTCTTTGATAAATTTATGTATGCTTGCTTTGTCCAATTGAGATTTTTGGAATATGTTCGATTGAATGAATATTTTATGAACTATCGAACACATTTGAATTTGACTTCTTTGAGTTTCTTTTTATTGGCTGTGGTAAGAATTTTTCAGGTTTGTGTGACATCTTCCATCCCATTTGACCGAGGAAAACCATGCATGAGTGAAAGTTCTCCCATGGACAAACGGCTCGACTTGAGGACAAGTCGCCTAAAAGAGGGGGGGAATGATACGAGCACGTCCCGCGAACTTCATCGAGCAAGTCTATCAAGCCGAGCATTGACATGTTGGCAAGCTGATCCCAGCTTGTTTCCAGCTCCACGAGCTCCATCTAGCTCAAATCCAGCTTATTCAAGCTCGATCCAACTTGCCTGAGCTAAACCGAGCTCACTCCTAGCTCATATTTAGCTCACGAGCTAAACCTTAGCTCAACTTCAGCTTAGGAGTTTAGCCTCAGCTCAACTTTAGCTCACGAGCTAAAACTTAGCTCATTTTAGTTTAAACTCGGTTTTGTCTTTAATACATTAAATAAAATTTGCACATATTCATTTAAGCATTAAACTTGTCTTATATTAATATTTGTTATTAATATATCATTGTCATTATATAAATTGATTATGTTCACATAGCCGAATTAATGCATGACATTAATGTGTTCACATCATGCCGAATTTATGAATGTTCATGAGATGTCTTAATGACTTGTTTATTTCATGTAGGTACATTCCTTTGGACGGTACAATGTATGAATGAAGAAACATCTCTTTTGGGCATTCCACACTCATGAATGAAGAAGTATTAAATGCTGGTGCATGTACGGCTAGATGCAATGTTTCTACAAATTCATGCATGTGTCGAATGCATGTATGGACATTAAAGGCTAGTCCATGAATGGATCAAATGCATGGGATGATAGAATGCATGAATGGCTTAAGTGCATGTATGGTGGCTGTCTCTTAACTTTCCAAGGCACTTATTCGGCCAAGAAGTAGCTGCTAACTAATTCTATGTTGACCATAGAGCTCCTTGAACATGTTAACACTTTGAATTGACCTATAGGCTACTACACATGCATGGATGGGTTCAAGAACGTCCAAGGGAAGGAATTAACTCAATAATTCAACACATTGATTGAATTAAGTGCATACACAAAGGGGAGAACGAATTTACTAGGTTATGCTACCATTTATGAACTTACATGCCATTAAAGTGTTTAATTATGAAGATACATGGTCCATACAAGTGCATGAACGTCCCAAGGAGATGAATGCAACCTTTTGGTGCACATACAAGTCACTTGAAGCCTTTCTTTATGACTAAGCATTCATGCACAAACTAAGGGGGAAGAAAGTGTCCATTCAGCTAGTGCATGAATCTGCCGAATTTATGAACTATTTTAATACATTAGTGTGAACGTTTTTATTATTGTGTGAACACCTAGATGCCGAATTTGAATGGTCATCTATGTGCCTATAAATATTTGTTTTCTTTCATTTGTAAAGGACTTTTGACTTTTGATCATTTGAATGAACTTTGTTCAAAGAGTGAGTTTTCTCCTCTCTAAATTCGTACGAGTTTCGATCTGACTTATCTAGCGTGCTAGTGGCGTCTATCGTTCTCTTTTGAACTTATCACCTTGCTTTGGTGTGGCGTTCAACCTTCTACAATTCCGCAATCCCACCTTGAACCGAATAGAAATCGGGGTGACACTTTTAGTGTTGAATCGTTTCTGGTGTTTAAGCTCATTTATCCATTCCACCGACTATCCTAGATTTTACCCAACTAAATATCTTTTTACAAAAACCAAGCCTTCATTTATCAACTTCCATTTTTCTTATTTTTATACTTAAATCGAGCCTACTACCCTTATAAATTTACCATCACCTTAGCCAACCTTTAAAACCATTTGAAAGCTTCCGCATCTTTAGCCTTATTTCATCCTATTTCCGATAACTCAACTATTCCTCGTCGACGATCGGGCAATCAAGTGAATCGACTCAATCAACTGAGCCGGATCACATCACCAGGATGGTGATAAGTTCAAGAAGTCGGGTTGACGCCACTAGCGAGCTAGATAAGTCAGAACGAGACTCGTACGAAATAGGATAGGAGGAAACCTCACAATCAAGTTTTCAATAATCAAATTCTGTAACCTTTTACAATAAACAAGTAAGCTATTTATAAGCCTAAAATGCCTATTGATATTCGGCATCTATGTTGTTCACACTAACTTAAATTCTGTTCACACAGGTATTTAACATGTTCACACAAATAGCATTAAAATCCAGTTCATGCTTGAAGATGGTACATGAATTGGCCGAACCATCATGATGCTTCACTTGATGCATTCATGCATCCTTAGCCTTGAAGAATCTCCATAATTCCATGAATGTGCAGCTCTTTAATGATCCTACATCTCCCTTGGCTGAATGAGGCATTAATGTGCCTAAAATACTTGAATGGTCATCTTGAAAATGCATGAATCATGCATGAAACGTCCCATGTATTTTCCCCCATAAATATGATCCATGAATCTTCAAATACATGAACTTTCAGCAACTCCCTCTTGCATGAACGTCCCAAATGCATGTGCTCCTTTAAATGCCATCCATTGAACCTCAATTGTGCATGCACACTCCCATACATTGCACCAATCCGTTCATGAACCTGCAGCAAATTAAATCAGCAAGTTAAATGCATTTCAAACACATTAAATTAGCAGCATATGAACTCAATAATTTGCACATTAAATTTGGCCATACATATTAACAATTTTAGACATATTTAAAACATCATAATTAATTAAGTATTTAATTTAGATATAATTAAAACACTTAATTAATTATTTGTCCAGATTTTAACAAATTAACTAACTTAAGATAAACAACTAATTTAACTAATGACAAATTAAATGGTTTATTTCAGCAAAATAAATGCAAGCTAAAGAAAGCTAAAAATAAGCTCATTGGGTTAAGATTGAGCTGAATTGAGCTTGAGTGAGTTGACTTGAGCTCGAGTGAGCTGGAAACGAGCTAAACAGAGCTTAACGAAATGAAATTGAACTAATTCAGCTCGCATGGATTTGCAAACAATGCTTAGGGAGCTGATCCAAAAGTGTGCCCGGGGCATGGTCGTATCATATACAAACCATGGGGCTTAATTTGTGACTTAGCCCATTTGCAAGCAATGCATCGATTACAATATCGTTCAACATCTCGTCGCATCTTGGGCCAAAAGAAGTGTTCGTTAAGTGTGGCTAAAGTCTTGCCAACTCCGAAGTGCCCCATTAATCCACCACTATGCGCTTCCTCAATCAACACCTCTCGAACGGACCCTTGGGGTATACAAAGCTTCCCTTCTCGGAATAAGTACCCATCATGTCGATAGTACTTCTCATAAGCTCCTTTGTCGCATAACCTGAAATGTTCACCAAAGTCAACATCTTCGACATATAAGTCTTTGAGAAATACAAACCCCATCAATTTTGCATCCAAAACATTTAGTAAAGCATACCTCCGAGATAGTGCATCAGCCACTACGTTTTCCTTACCTTTTTTATATTTAATAACATATGGAAAAGATTCGAGAAATTCTACCCACTTAGCATGCCTCTTATTCAACTTGTGGTCGGTGTGTATTACGAATTCTTTGGGCCAAAGATAGTGCTGCCACATTTCTAAGGCTCGAATCAACGAGTAGAGCTCCTTGTCGTACGTCGGGTAGTTTAAAACGGCACCGTTGAGTTTCTCGCTAAAATACGCGATAGGGCGTCCATCTTGCATCAACACGGCTCCAATACCTAAACTTGATGCATCACACTCTAACTCGAAAGTTTTATCAAAATTAGGCAATGCTAATAAGGGTGCATGAGTTAAACAATCTTTAATTTTCAAAAAGGATTTTTCTTGTTCCTCTCCCCATACAAAACTAGAATTCTTACGAATAACCCCAGTTAAGGGTGCGGCTAAGGTGCTGAAGTTTGGCACGAATCGTCGGTATAAACTTGCTAATCCATGGAAACTTTGAACTTGGGAGACATTCGCCGGACGGGGCCATTCTTGGATCGCCTTGATCTTCTCTTGATCGACTTCAAGACCCTCCGAGCTAACAACAAAACCTAAAAACACAACCTTGTTAGTGCAAAAATCACATTTCTTCAAATTAGCATACAAGGTTTCTTTTCTCAATACTTCCAAAATAGCCTTTAGATGTAAAACATGTTCATCCAAATTTTTACTATAGATCAATATATCATCGAAGTATTCTATGCAAAATCTACCAATAAAAGGCCTCAAAACGTGATTCATAAGCCTCATGAATGTACTCAGGGCGTTTGTTAAGCCAAAGGGCATAACAAGCCATTCGTAAAGCCCATGCTTTGTTTTGAAAGCAGTCTTCCACTCGTCTCCCTCGCGCATCCGTATTTGGTGATAACCACTTTTAAGATCAACTTTTGAAAACAAACTTGCGCCACTTAGCTCATCAAGCATATCATCCAATCGCGGTATAGGATGATGATACTTAATGGTTATCTTATTAATTGCACGGCAGTCCACACACATCCTCCACATTCCATCCTTCTTCGGAACGAGCAAAACAGGCACGGTGCATGGACTAAGGCTTTCACGCACATAGCCCTTTTCAAGGAGTTCATTTACTTGCTTTTGTAATTCTTTCGTCTCTTCAGGATTGCTCCGGTAAGCAGGTCGGTTTGGAATCGCGGCTCCCGGCACAAGATCTATTTGGTGTTCAATTCCACGAATAGGTGGTAACCCACTCGGGATTTCTTTTGGGAAAACATCTTTAAAATCCTGCAACACAGACAAAACAGAAGAAGGTAACTTGATAGAGGAATGCGCGGACCAAGATCGAGTCGTCAAGTCACGAGAAACTCCTACGAAAGCTCTAAACGAACAGATCTGAAATCAAACAAGGAATGAGATTAAATCTGGAAAATTAAAATCTGGAATAAGAACCCTAAAAATCAGCAAGATCTAATCAAGGAACGAAACACTTATGAAAGAGGTTTCTTGAAACCAAGAACACGAAATTGATTCCCAAGAATAAACTCCCACAAGTCGAATCTGTCAAAGAACACCAAATCAGCAAGCAAATTAGATCGACCAGAATTTCTTGAAACAAATTAGGGTTTATGCGTCAATGAGAAAGAAAGAAATTGAAGGCATAAAACAGCTATTGAGGCTGAGAAAGCGAGGGCAATCTACTCAATTGACCACTACGAAAGTTTCCCCTAAGTTTCCACAACCAAATTCACCCAAGAAGAATAAGTGTGCATTCGGCAAGAACCCTAGAATTTGGGGATTTAGGGCTGATTGTCGAACTCCAGCAAAAAGTGAAATTGATCAATTCTTTAAGATAAACGAGGGCGGGAAACACAAATAAAACAGCAAATAGATTAGAATTAAGATTCGGTACAAGTAGAATTAAATAAAAGAAATTGAACAGCAAAAATTAAAGGATAAGTCCTAAAGATCCTTGAAATCCCGAAAGATTTCACAAATCTCTTCAAACGGCTCTAATCTCCCCTCCAAAGAATATCGATGGCAAGAAGAAGGTTGAAGATGGCTCCCACAATCAAAAGATTGTTAAAACAACTTCTAAAGAAAACTCAAGAGAGAATTCTTGGAGAAAACCCCAAAGAAAATTCTGCACTCAACAAATCTGAAATTTGATAGAAAAAATAATAATAAGATGTTTACAAAGGGTGGCTGGCCAATGCTTATATAGGCCTCCAACAAATCCTAATCTAATTAGAAAACTTAAAAAAATTAAACTTAATTAATTAAAAAACAAAGGAAAATTCGGCCATGCATCCTATTGGGCTGTTTTGGGCCGAATTTAACATGTGATATTCCTAAAACTTAAAATTAACTTAAACAACTAAAATGTTTACAAATTGGGCCCTTTGACATTTTGGCCTGATTTTCAACTAAATATGTATGGATTTATTGATTGGGCTGGGAATTTGCTTATTGGGCCTCGCCTTTAAGAATTTGGGCTTGTGATCCATCTCCTACCGAAATTGGGTCGTTGACGCTCGTAATGGAGATCCAATGCGTTTTGGCTGCAAGATTTGGTTTCTTGGACCAAGATTTCCAAGATTTGAAATCTTGATTTTCTTGATTCTTGAAATCTCTTCGAACAGCAAAATTGGGCCAAGATTCGATTTCTTGATTTTCTTGAAAACAAGAAAGTGAATCTTAATTTTCTTGTTCTCTCGTGTATGCATCTAAGGCCTTGCTAACAAGCTCTTGAATGGTCCCATTTAGTTTGGACCGCATTTGTCGGGCCTTTGATCTCGTTATTGGGCCTTGTGGCAATTTGAGCCCATCACGTTCTTGAACTTGGATTGGGCCTTTATGACTCGTATCATTCCCCCCTTTGATACGAGTCACAAAAGCCCAAATTCTTGAAGGCGAGGCCCAATAAGCAAATTCCCAGCCCAATCAAGAAATCCATCCATACTTAGTTGAAAATCAGGCCAAATTGTCAAAGTGGCCCAAGTTGTAAAGTTTTATTTTTATTTTTATTTATTTATTTATTTATTTACTTAGTTTAAATTTTTATGTCAATATTCAGTCCAAGAGTCCCAGATAAAATGACCTTTGACCGAATTTCCATATTAAAATAATTAGGAGTTTTTTTTATTTTAGTTTTCTAATTAGATTAGGACTAGTTATAAGGCCTATTTAAAGGCATGGCTGTCCACCTTGTTAAACACTTATCATTATTATTAAAATTTCAGATTTGTTGAGAGCAGAATTTTCTTTGAGTTTTCTCCAAGATTTTTCTCTTGAGTTTTCTTTAGAAGTTGTTTTAACAATCTTGTGATTGTGGGAGCCATCTTCAACCTTCTTCTTGCCATTGATATTCTTTGGAGGGGAGATTAGAGCCGTTTGAAGGGAGTTGTGAGATCTTTCAAGATTTCAAGGCTTCTTAGGACTTATCTTTTAATTTCTTACTGTCAATTCTTTCTTTATTTCTACTTGTGCTGAATCATTATCTAATCTATTTTCTATTCTTATTGTGTTTTCAGCATTTTTCTATCTTAAGGAATCAGCCCAAAAATCCCCAATTTCTAGGGTTTTTCCATACTCTTTTTGGGTGAAATTAGATTGTCGAAATTTGGGGAAAACTATCTTGGTGTTCAATTGGGCAGAATCACAATCTCCTTGAGGGTTTCAAGAACCCTAACACTTATTTCTATTCTCAATTTGATTCTTTGCTGATTTGGGGATTTTATTTCAGATTTGAAAATTCAAAAATTTAATCTTTTAATTTTCTGTTTCGTTTCAGATCTAATTGTTTAGGGTTTTCGTAGGAGTTTCTCGTGACTTGGCAACTCGATCTTGGTCCGCGCGCAACCCCGTATCATTTGGTATCAGATTTTGGGCGTTTTGGGTGTTCTTGGTTGATTTCTAAACTGATCTCTATTTTTTAAAGCATAAACGGCAGTTTTACCCAGAAAAATTGTTCAAAAAAAATTCATTTGAGTGGGTAAACGTTTTCCGATTGATCTGAAATTTTACATACATGTTTTTGGCACTGTGATTGAATATAAAAAAATTATTCCCGCAAAAAAAAAATCAGTCAAAAAAGTCAAAAAAATCAAAAAATACGAAATTCAATAAAAATTTAAAAAAAGATTTAGCGGGTTGAATTTGGTGCCCAAAATTTCCAGATCAAAAATTCAATATATAAGGACACTCCAGATTTAATTTCGTGATTTTTGGAGATCGGGAACACCTCGAACGAAGTTGTCAAGTTACTCCGCAGTTTTTCGGGTTTTCTGTTTTCAGCAATTTTTATTGATTCTTAGCTGTAGGTTTTCATTTGTTTACCTTTATTCTTCCTTTACGTTATCTAACACCTTCTTGGTTCTTGTGTTAGTAGGATTTAAACGTGTGCACAACTTCTTCCTCGGTGCAACACGAAGCAATTGGTGTCTCGTCAGTTTTTGGCATCCTAGTGCAAATTAGGATTCTTTGGTAGTTTGGTTCACACTCTCTAATTGGTTGATATAAACTCTGATAAAGAACTCACAAGATTGAATTCGACCTCATTGAGAATTTGATTTTTTCTTTTTGAGTGATTAACGGTGAGGTTTGATAACTTTTATTTTGAGTGTTGAGTGTTTTGCAGGTTTTAAAAAAAATGTCTACAGGTGATAATAATAGTGACATATTTAAAAAATTCCAACAACAGTTGGATGAACAGGCTGCTGCTCTTCGAGCCTTGACTGCTACCATCAATGAGGTACGATTGAATCAAGAACCTCAATATCGATATCTAATCAAGGAAGATCGGGATAACCAGCCCCATAGGCGCGACCCTCGATGTGTCCCTAGAATGGATGATGATTTTCATGATCGTGAGCAACCTTCTTTGGCAAAACCAAAGAGTGAGCAGCAACGAGAACATCTCTTTCATACTCGCTGCCATGTACAAGGGAAGCTTTGTAGAGTTATTATTGATGGTGAAAGTTGCACGAACGTAGCCAGCACGACGATGGTGGAAAAGCTTTGCTTAACCACTACCAAGCATCCACAACCTTATCAACTACAAGAGCTTAGCAACGAAGGCCGATTTAAGGTCACTCAACAAGTGCGCATCGCCTTTTCTATCGGTAAGTATCAAGACGAAGTTGTGTGCGACGTAATGCCTATTCAAGCCTGCCATTTGTTGCTAGGAGAACCATGGCAACTGGATCGAAAAGTCACTCACGATGGTCGTACCAATAGGTATTCTTTCAAGCATCAAGGAAAGAAACTCACCTTAGTGCCGCTCACTCCGGAACAAGTCCATGAGGACCAAATCAAACTGAAAAATTCTGTTAAAACAAGTGAGGAAAAGAAAAAGAGAATGAAAAAGAGCAAAAAGAGATTGAGAGTGAAAAAGAAATTGAAGAAAGAAGAGAAAATGAATTAGAAAAAGAAACAAAAGAAAAAGACGTGGAAAGGGTAGTGAGGAATGTTTCCACTAACCAAGATATGAATTTTTCTTGTGTTGCTACTTTTCAGGTTCCCGAAAGATCGAAAGATAACTTTCAACTTCAATACCTCTCAAATGAAAGACGCTTTCATACAATCAACTTAGGCAAAGATGAAATCACACTACATGATCCCGAAGGTAAGCGAGGTAAGGAAATTTTAGAAACCGAGTCCAGTGCAGATTTGAAAATTATTGATAAAACTTTTGGTGACTTAGTTCTTAAAAGATCCCCTCATTTTGATCCGATTAATTGTTACTCTTCGATTGTGGTTGATAAAGTCATTACGAAAAGAAGCGTGATTTGTTATTCTCTTGATTTACCTTGTGTAAAATCCTTGAATTTGTCCAAATCTGTTTTGGAGAATAAGGTAACGAAATTTTCCAAATTTGTTTTCAATTTATATTCGTGCCTTAAACAGTTTATGTGGTTGTACATGAAGTTTGAGTTCCATTTGACAAAGGTTAACTCAACAACGGAGATTCGACTACACTATGCCCCCGATGAGCGAAGGTTTGTTTTAAATGAAAAAGGTAAAATCGACCCTTATTCTTCTGCTTATCGAGGTAAGATGCTTGAAACCTTTGAAACACTTTTGTACTCCTCGGATAGTGATAAAGATCGTGTTGATGAACACTTAGATCGAAACGTGCTTGACTGTCCTATTTTATTTATTGATGATCTATCTGTTTTGATGGTTGATAAAAAGATTCTTGTTTTTGATAATGCATGTGTGAGTGAATCTATAGACCGTCGATTAATGCATGGTATGATTATGCAACTCTGTGAACCATGTGAATCTTTTCAAATACCTACTTGTGACGATTATGTTTACCATTTGATTTATTACTCGCAATTTATTCATGGTTTGTGGGAACAATGTGAGACGACTGAATGCCTTAAAACATGTCTATCTTTGTTTCAAATATTTGACGAGACAGTGGTGAGTAAATTAGATTGTTTGCATGGTAATCTGAATCTGTCCATTCACATGCGTTATACCTGTTCTGTTATGCTTATGATTGGACTACAAGCTTGTTTCCGTTGCTATTTACTATCTCATGGCTATTCTTTTCAGTGGACTCAATTGCCATTAGTCCCGTTCGATAGAGGAAAGTCGAGTTCATTTGATTTTTCAGATTCGAGGACGAATCTTTTTGAGGAAGGGGGGAATGATACGAGTCACAAAAGCCCAAATTCTTGAAGGCGAGGCCCAATAAGCAAATTCCCAGCCCAATCAAGAAATCCATCCATACTTAGTTGAAAATCAGGCCAAATTGTCAAAGTGGCCCAAGTTGTAAAGTTTTATTTTTATTTTTATTTATTTATTTATTTATTTACTTAGTTTAAATTTTTATGTCAATATTCAGTCCAAGAGTCCCAGATAAAATGACCTTTGACCGAATTTCCATATTAAAATAATTAGGAGTTTTTTATTTTAGTTTTCTAATTAGATTAGGACTAGTTATAAGGCCTATTTAAGGCATGGCTGTCCACCTTGTTAAACACTTATCATTATTATTAAAATTTCAGATTTGTTGAGAGCAGAATTTTCTTTGAGTTTTCTCCAAGATTTTTCTTGAGTTTTCTTTAGAAGTTGTTTTAACAATCTTGTGATTGTGGAGCCATCTTCAACTTCTTTTGCCATTGATATTCTTTGGAGGGGAGATTAGAGCGTTTGAAGGGAGTTGTGAGATCTTTCAAGATTTCAAGGCTTCTTAGGCTTA
>NC_053438.1:34231259-34299919 GCF_007990345.1 Gossypium hirsutum | reverse complement strand
TGCATGCGGCACACTTGCTCCTTGGACGACCTTGGCAATTTGATCGCGATGTTACACACCAAGGTAAACTTAATCGATACTCCCTTGTATTTAAAGGCAAGAAATTCACTTTTGCTCCTTTAAATCCTACTGATGTATATAAAGATCAATTGAGGATGATAAAATTTTGTGAGGGGGTAAGGGAGAAAGAGCAAGTACAAAAGACAGAGAGAAAAGAGGCTAATAGTAGTGAAAGAAGTCAAAATTTAAAAAGCCCAAAGGTGAGTGAATCCTCTAGTGGTAAAATGAGCGGAAAAAATCTTTTGGCAACAAAAAAAGATGTGAAGAGAGCCCTACTTAATAAACAACCTTGTATCCTTGTGAGGTTTAGGCAAAATTATTTATCTTTATCTAACATTAACGAAAATTTGCCTAGTGTGTGTCAATCTCTTTTGCAGGATTATGAGGATGTTTTTAGTGAGGCCCCTAAAGGTTTACCACCTTTACGAGGGATAGAACATCAAATTGACTTAGTACCCGGAGCTTCAATCCCAAATCGACCAGCCTATAGATGCAATCCCGAGGAGACAAAGGAATTGCAAAGGCAAGTTGAGGAATTACTAGACAAAGGGTACATTCGTGAGAGCCTAAGTCCTTGTGCTGTTCTTGTCTTATTGGTGCCAAAGAAAGATGGTACGTTTCGTATGTGTGTTGATTGTCGCCCAATCAACAAGATAACGGTAAAGTATCGACACCCAATCCCTAGACTTGATGATATGCTTGATGAATTACATGGTTCAATAATATTTACAAAAATTGATTTAAAAAGCGGTTATCATCAAATTCGAATGAGGGAAGGGGATGAATGGAAAACAGCCTTTAAAACAAAATTTGGATTGTATGAATGGTTAGTTATGCCTTTCAGCCTTACTAATGCACCTAGTACATTTATGAGATTAATGAATCATGTTTTGAGGCTACATTTGGGTAAATTTTTAGTAGTTTACTTTGATGGTATTTTAATTTACTCAAAGTCATTAGATGATCATGTTTTCCATGTTCGAACCGTTTTGGATATTCTACGAACTGAAAGATTATTTGCCAACCTTGATAAATGCACATTCTGTTGTGATAAACTAATATTCTTAGGTTTCATAGTTAGTGCTCAAGGTATTCATGTTGACGAGGACAAAGTTAAGGCAATTAAGGAGTGGCCGACTCCTAAATCGGTAACTGAGGTGAGATCTTTCCATGGTTTAGCCAGTTTTTATAGACGATTTGTGAAAGATTTCTCTACTATTGCTGCCCCATTGACTGAAGTTATAAAGAAATCAGTGGGTTTAAAATGGGGTGAAACCCAAGAAAAAGCTTTTCAAACTCTAAAAGCTAAGTTATGTTCTGCTCCTTTGCTTAAATTACCTGATTTTGCTAAAACTTTTGAACTTGAGTGTGATGCTTCAGGAATTGGAATCGGCGCCGTTTTAATGCAAGATAAGCAACCTATTGCTTATTTTAGTGAGAAATTGAACGGTGCACAGTTAAATTACTCGACTTATGACAAAGAACTATTGGCATTAGTTCGTGCACTTCAAGTATGGCAACATTATTTGCTGCCTAATGAGTTTGTCATACATACAGATCATGAGTCTCTTAAATGGTTAAAGGGACAAGGTAAGTTGAGTAAAAGACATGCCCAATGGGTAGAATTCATTGAAACATTCCCTTATGTGATTCAATATAAAACAGGTAAAGATAATGTAGTCGCAAATGCTTTGTCTAGACGATATACTTTAATAACTACATTGAATGCTAAAGTCTTAGGGTTTGAACATATTAAAGAGTTATATGATGATGATACTGATTTCAGCCATATCTATAAGAATTGTGGACATACTGCTTGATGTGATCTCAATCGCATCATGTTGTGGCACCACTCGTTGCTATCATGATTGGCCTAAACACGAGGGCCCCAAGTGCAAGATGAAGCTCAATCTCAGCTCAACAAGCTCAATCTTAGTTTTTCCCAGCTCGATTTAGCTCACATGAGCTTAATTTAGCTTACTTTAGCTCGTTTGAGCTTGGCTTAAGTTTATTTCAACTCATTTATTTTAATGTCTGAATAAATTAAGTAATTTATTAATTTAGCTTAAATTACTACAGCTCATAATTATGTTTTGACTTATTACATGTTTTAAATGTGTCTTGGCCGAATTTAATATGTCTTGTTAAGACTTTATTAAATTTGTCTAATTTAATTTATGTTTAATTAGTGTGTCTAAATTATATTAATGTTTGTTCAGCTAAATTTTATGTGATTTAATTTTGGTTCATGTGTTTTTGTAGGTGAGCTGAATTTGGAGAGTAATTAAACAAGGTTCATGCATGATAGGTTCAATGTATGGGAGTGTGCATGCACAATTGAGGTTCAATGGATGGCATTTAAAGGAGCACATGCATTTGGGACGTTCATGCAAGAGGGAGTTGCTGAAAGTTCATGTATTTGAAGATTCATGGATCATATTTATGGGGGGGAAAATACATGGGACGTTTCATGCATGATTCATGCATTTTCAAGATGACCATTCAAGTATTTTAGGCACATTAATGCCTCATTCAGCCAAGGGAGATGTAGGATCATTAAAGAGCTGCACATTCATGGAATTATGGAGATTCTTCAAGGCTAAGGATGCATGAATGCATCAAGTGAAGCATCATGATGGTTCGGCCAATTCATGTACCATCTTCAAGCATGAACTGGATTTTAATGCTATTTGTGTGAACATGTTAAATACCTGTGTGAACAGAATTTAAGTTAGTGTGAACAACATAGATGCCGAATATCAATAGGCATTTTAGGCTTATAAATAGCTTACTTGTTTATTGTAAAAGGTTACAGAATTTGATCAATTAAACTTAATAGAACTTTTGTTCTTGTGAGGTTACCTCCTCTCTTCTTTTGTTCGAGTCTCGAAGCGACTTATCTAGCTTGCTAGTGGTGTCAATCCGAACTCCATTGAACTTATCACCGAATCGGTGTGGCGTTCAACCATCTTCCTATACCTTTGGTTCTTACCTCCATATAGGTAACGGGTCAAGGTCCGCTTCTATCCTTCATCAAAATTCACCTTAAGCAATATAAGACTCGGGGCAATACTTTACATAGTATTGAATCGTTCTTAATACTTAAGTTCATTTTTTTCATCTCCATCCTATTTATTAAATATAAACTTTATTTTTTTATTAAACCGAACCTACAAAATATCCGAATTTAGCCTATCTTTTGAACCCTTTTAAAAGTCTTCCGCTTAAACTGAAAACAATCTTCATCTTAAAACAATTTCGAACGAACTTCTCGTCGACGATCGGGCAATCAAGTGAACCCGACTCCATCAACCGAGCCGGATCACATCATTTGGTATCAGAGCTTGCAAAACGAGGAGCACCGGCATTCGTAATAAGGCCGCAAGTAGGTTCGAAACGTGAAAAAAAAAATCAAAAAAAAAAATTTTGAGTTGTAATTTAATTTTTTTTCCCTTGTATTTAGCTTACTATTGTATTGGAGTAACAAAAAAATCAAAAAAAAATTCGAAAAAAAAAATTGATTGAAAAAAAAATATTCAAAAAAAAAAGTAAAAAAAAATTGAGCAAAAAAAAAAGGTGACCAAAAAATCAAGTTAAAAAAAAAGTGAAAAGTCTTGCGAGTTTTTATTTTTTTTCTCTCTTATTTGCTCCGATCATCAAGTTTCCCTTCCTAGCATTATTTACCCATCCCAACGCCACACTTAGCCTTGATTTTATTTTGTTTAGCCTACCCTACACCCACATCATTCCTTTGTAACCTATTTTGAAACCGACCCTCAAGTAGCAAATTAAGTCTATCGAGACGAATTACGAAATTGTGAGACGAGGTCGAGAGGTAAAAGGTACGTGTGTTTTACATCAAAGAAAAAGCCTAGAAGAGTGTAAACACGAGTGCGAGTGAAAATCATTATTTCTTTGTGAGAGATTGGTGAGGATTTTGAATTGGTGAGGTTCATTTACTATTTATTCTATCTTTCGATTTTCTAACATTTTCTTGAATCATGTCTCAAGAAGAATTCTCTACCGATGAATTTCAATACTTGGTGAACGAGATGGGCCGAATATTGGAGGAAAAACTAAGCCCATTAAAAAGACGTTTGGACCGAGTGGAGGAAAAAGCCCGACGGAAGCAAACTACACCGAGTCGAGAAATAGAGTTAAGTTCATCACGACGACATTATTCGAGAAGAGACACATATCAAGACTCCTATTCAACAAGGCTTTCGAGACCGCGAGAAGAAAACTTCAAGTCAAAAATCACTCGAGATGAGCGAGAAAGGACGAGCTATTCCTCGTATGCTTCAAAGAAGTCCTTCCCAAAGGATTGTTCTCGAAGAAATGGACGAGAAGCTTATGAAAATATTTTCTCTTTCTTTGAGCCAAATGATTATCTCTTTGATTCTTTCGTGTCATCCGCACATTGTAATGAAAAAGAAAAAGAAATCAAAATAGTGAGAGAAAAGAAAATGAAGAAAAGAAAATTGAAAAAGAAATTGAGATTGAGAGAAAAATTGAAAAAGAAAAAGATGTTGAAGAAGAAATGAGAGAAAATGAAGATAGTGAGCGAGAACAAGAAAAAGAGAATGAAATTTTAACTAACCATCCTATGAATTTTCCTTGTTTTGTTTCTACTTTTCAGGTTTCTCGAAATCCCATCGATCAATTTCAACTTCAATATTTTTCTAAGGAGAAACGATTTCGATTAGTCGAGAAAGGTAAGATCGTAGATGACCCTAGTTCACAAGTGCTTAAAGGTAAGCCATGTAAGGGAGCTACTGTATTTGAGTCTTCCCAATCTTACTTGATTCTTGATGACGAGATTAGCAAAGACTTAGTTTGTGAGAAAGTTTTTCATCTTGATCTGATTGGAAATCATAATTTGATTGTTGATAAATGTGTTTTACATAGTAATGTGAAATATCTTTCTGCTCATGAGCCTATCATTGTCAAGATTGATCAAGAAGTAAGTCAAGGTAAGCCCGAACAAAATTTGGGATTGTGTGATGAAAAGTTGACATCTAATCTGTGTGTTTGTGATGATCATGTGAATTATCTAAATTGTGGTGTGAACTTTTCTTGTTTACGTGTGCGAATGAAATATGAAGGGTTTGATTGCTCAAATGTATGTATGCCTAACTCCTATTTGCTTGACATGTGTGAAGTCTTGGTGAAGAAGAAATTTTTGTTGCGTTGCGAAACGACCAATGAAAATCGCGTTTTTAAACCCGGGATATACATTCCTAAGTTAACGTCAAGCCAAGCAAGAGGAAGCTTTGTTTTTGACCCCGGAGATTATTATTCTTTGTTCTTGTTAAAAGGGTTTGGATTTTGCAATTTTGATTTTCGAGATTATGCTTTTCGACTGACTTGTGATTTAGGTTTGTGTCCATTGGAGAAAAAGGTAAGAACGGTTTTTACTTTTGATCCCGGCACTGGTTCATTGGTTCAATTTTTGCATAAGATCTTAAGAAGACCTTTTGAACTTATAAACCATGGTGTCACTAATCTATTTAATTTTTGTGTAGGTGACACTTCGAAGTGGTTCCCTCCTAAAGAGGGAGGGTATAAACATAAATTGTGTCCTACTCAAGGCATGTCTGATTTCCAGGTTTTTGGGAGCAACTATGCCAATTCCATCGACAAAGGGGCTGGTGACGATGTAAAATTTTTTTCGAGAAAATGGCCCGATTTGAGGACAAATCGTCTTCAAGAGGGAGGGTATGATGTGATCTCAATCGCATCATGTTGTGGCACCACTCGTTGCTATCATGATTGGCCTAAACACGAGGGCCCCAAGTGCAAGATGAAGCTCAATCTCAGCTCAACAAGCTCAATCTTAGTTTTTCCCAGCTCGATTTAGCTCACATGAGCTTAATTTAGCTTACTTTAGCTCGTTTGAGCTTGGCTTAAGTTTATTTCAACTCATTTATTTTAATGTCTGAATAAATTAAGTAATTTATTAATTTAGCTTAAATTACTACAGCTCATAATTATGTTTTGACTTATTACATGTTTTAAATGTGTCTTGGCCGAATTTAATATGTCTTGTTAAGACTTTACTAAATTTGTCTAATTTAATTTATGTTTAATTAGTGTGTCTAAATTATATTAATGTTTGTTCAGCTAAATTTTATGTGATTTAATTTTGGTTCATGTGTTTTTGTAGGTGAGCTGAATTTGGAGAGTAATTAAACAAGGTTCATGCATGATAGGTTCAATGTATGGGAGTGTGCATGCACAATTGAGGTTCAATGGATGGCATTTAAAGGAGCACATGCATTTGGGACGTTCATGCAAGAGGGAGTTGCTGAAAGTTCATGTATTTGAAGATTCATGGATCATATTTATGGGGGGAAAATACATGGGACGTTTCATGCATGATTCATGCATTTTCAAGATGACCATTCAAGTATTTTAGGCACATTAATGCCTCATTCAGCCAAGGGAGATGTAGGATCATTAAAGAGCTGCACATTCATGGAATTATGGAGATTCTTCAAGGCTAAGGATGCATGAATGCATCAAGTGAAGCATCATGATGGTTCGGCCAATTCATGTACCATCTTCAAGCATGAACTGGATTTTAATGCTATTTGTGTGAACATGTTAAATACCTGTGTGAACAGAATTTAAGTTAGTGTGAACAACATAGATGCCGAATATCAATAGGCATTTTAGGCTTATAAATAGCTTACTTGTTTATTGTAAAAGGTTACAGAATTTGATCAATTAAACTTAATAGAACTTTTGTTCTTGTGAGGTTACCTCCTCTCTTCTTTCGTTCGAGTCTCGAAGCGACTTATCTAGCTTGCTAGTGGTGTCAATCCGAACTCCATTGAACTTATCACCGAATCGGTGTGGCGTTCAACCATCTTCCTATACCTTTGGTTCTTACCTCCATATAGGTAACGGGTCAAGGTCCGCTTCTATCCTTCATCAAAATTCACCTTAAGCAATATAAGACTCGGGGCAATACTTTACATAGTATTGAATCGTTCTTAATACTTAAGTTCATTCTTTTCATCTCCATCCTATTTATTAAATATAAACTTTATTTTTTTTATTAAACCGAACCTACAAAATATCCGAATTTAGCCTATCTTTTGAACCCTTTTAAAAGTCTTCCGCTTAAACTGAAAACAATCTTCATCTTAAAACAATTTCGAACGAACTTCTCGTCGACGATCAGGCAATCAAGTGAACCCGACTCCATCAACCGAGCCGGATCACATCACTGCTTTTGAAAAATTTTATCTTGTAGATGGCTTTCTTTTTCGTTTAAACAGGTTATGCATACCAAAGTGTTCCATGAGAGAATTGTTGATTCATGAAGCCCATAGTGGGGGATTAATGGGACATTTTGGAGTGGCCAAAACACTAGACATATTGCAAGAACACTTCCATTGGCCACATATGAAGAAGGATGTGGAAAAGGTATGTTCCAAGTGCATTACATGCAAACAAGCAAAATCTAAGGTAATGCCTCATGGCCTTTACACTCCTCTACCGATTCCTACTTCACCTTGGGTAGATTTATCCATGGATTTTATTTTAGGTTTGCCTCGAACAAAAAAAGGAAGAGATAGTATATTTGTTGTTGTTGACAGGATTTCAAAGATGTCACATTTTATTCCTTGTCACAAAACAGATGATGCTACACATGTGGCAGACTTATTCTTTAAAGAAGTGGTAAGACTTCATGGCATCCCTAAAACAATTGTTTCTAATAGAGATGTCAAATTCCTTAGCCACTTTTGGAAGGTATTGTGGGGTAAGCTTGGTACTAAATTGCTTTATTCTACTACATGTCACCCCCAAACTGATGGTCAAGCTGAAGTAGTTAATCGAATCTTAGGGACTTTATTACAAGCTGTTGTGGGAAAGAACATTAGAAATTGGGAAGAATGCCTACCATTTGTTGAATTTGCATATAATAGATCTACTCATTCTACAACTGGTTATTCCCCATTTGAACTTGTTTATGGTTTTAACCCACTAACAGTACTTGATCTTGCACCATTACCTCTTGAACACGTTATGAATTTAGATGGCGAACAGAAAGCTGAGTTGGTGAAATCCTTACATGAGAAGGCTAGACAGCGAATAGCCAAAACAAATGACGCCAACACCAACAAAGCAAACAAAGGGCGCAAATGGGTTGTACTAGAACCTGGAGATTGGGTTTGGGTCCATTTGAGGAAAGAACGATTTCCTACAAAAAGGAAGACTAAGTTGGACCCAAGGGGCGATGGGCCTTTCCAAGTACTCGAGCGGATCAACGATAATGCCTATAAAATTGATCTACCTGGTGAGTACAATGTAAGTTCTACTTTTATTGTGGCTGAGTTGTCCCCATTTGATTTTTTAGATTCGAGGACGAATCTTTTTGAGGAAGGGGGGAATGATACGAGTCATAAAGGCCCAATCCAAGTTCAAGAACGTGATGGGCTCAAATTGCCACAAGGCCCAATAACGAGATCAAAGGCCTGACAAATGCGGTCCAAACTAAATGGGACCATTCAAGAGCTTGTTAGCAAGGCCTTAGATGCATACACGAGAGAACAAGAAAATCAAGATTCACTTTCTTGTTTTCAAGAAAATCAAGAAATCGAATCTTGGCCCAATTTTGCTGTTCGAAGAGATTTCAAGAATCAAGAAAATCAAGATTTCAAATCTTGGAAATCTTGGTCCAAGAAATCAAATCTTGCAGCCAAAACGCATTGGATCTCCATTACGAGCGTCAACGACCCAATTTTGGTAGGAGATGGATCACGAGCCCAAATTCTTGAAGGCGAGGCCCAATAACCAAAATCCAGCCCAATCAAGAAATTTCTTCATACTTAGTTGAAAATCAGGCCAAAATGTCAAAGGGCCCAATTTGTAAACATCTTACTTGTTTAATTTAATTTTTTAATCTTTAGGAGCATTACATGTAAAATTCGGCCCAAAACAGCCCATATAAGTGCATGGCCGAATTTACCTTGTTATTTTATTAATTAGGTTTAATTTTTTATTAGTTACTTGTGAGATTAGGATTTGTTGGAGGCCTATATAAGCATTGGCCAGCCACCCTTTGTAAAAACATCTTATTATTATTTTTCTATCAAATTTTAGATTTGTTGAGTGCAGAATTTTCTTTGGGGTTTTCTCCAAGAATTCTCTCTTGAGTTTTCTTTAGAAGTTGTTTTAACAATCTTTGGATTGTGGGAGCCATCTTCAACCTTCTTCTTGCCATCGATATTCGTTGGAGGGGAGATTAGAGCCGTTTGAAGAGATTTGTGAAATCTTTCGGGATTTCAAGGATCTTTAGGACTTATCCTTTAATTCTTGTGTCGATTTCTCATCTAATATTTTGCTGTTCTTGTTTGTTTTCCAGCATTGATTAAACTCAAGATCTCATCGTTTAAGTTGTTCTCCTATTGGCAGCACCCATTCGAACCCAAAAATCCCCAATTCCTAGGGTTTGGTCGATTGGATTTCTTTCAATTTGGGAATCAATTGATTGCTGGAAATTGGGCATTCTTGGCCGAATCAATTCCTTGGCAGATTCACATCTTTTCTTTCTTCTCAATTTCGTTTGATTCATCGATTCTATTTCTTTTCTTCTTGCTGCTCTTTTAATTGAATTTGGGAATTTTAAATTCAAATCTGATTCGGTTTAATCTTAATATTTGTTTTTGATTTCAGATCTGTTCATCTAGGATCTTTCGTAGGAGTTTCCCGTGACTTGACGACTCGATCTTGGTCCGCGCGCATTCCTCGATCATTAGATCCAATCAGATCTGTAAACAAAAAAATCCCCAGTTCAATTAATGGGCAGCAAGCATTAAAACATCCCAAAATATGTCAATTTTTTGGATGCCAAGAACCGATTTGAGCTTAGAGAGAATCCCCCCTAACAGCCGAACCTATCAGCACCAAAAGAAAACGAATTAAAAATTAGATTAAAGAAAACAATCAGATTAAATAGAAAGCTAGGGTTTGGGGCGGCAAGAGAAAAGAAAGATTGATGAATCAAAATCGATTCTTGATGCTCAAGAAGATTGCGATTCTGCCCAAATTGAACCAGCAAGATAGTTTCCCCAAATTCTAGCAACTGAATTTTTGAACAGAATGGAGAGGAAGTAACGACAAGATCTATGGAAAAGATGGATTTTTGTTCGATCTTTTCTGCCAAGAAAAGGGGCCGACCAACTCTTTAATGTTAAGGAGGGCTAGAAACACAACAAGAAGATTTAAGAAGTTAAAATAATAAATCTGCACAAACAGAATTTAAAAGAAAGATTGAACAGCAATCAAATAAAATAAAGTCCTAAGAAGCCTTGAAATCCTGAAAGACTTCACAACTCCCTTCAAGTGGCTCTGATCCCCCCTCCAATGAAGATCGGTGGCAAGAAGAAGGCTGAAGATGGCTTTCACAATAAAAAAGATTGTTAAAACTACTTCTAAAGAAAACTCAAGAGAAAATTCTTGAAGAACTCAAAGAGAATTTTCACTCAAAGCAAATCTGAAATTTTAATGTAATTGTAATGTGTTCAATAAGGTGGCCGGCGAACCTATTAATAGGCCTTCTATCTATTTCCTAATCTCATTAGGAAAACTTAAAAAAACCTAATTAATAAATTAAGAGGGAAATTCGGCCAAGGCATTTTAATGGGCTGCTTGGGCCGAATTTTTACATATAATAATCCTAAAGTCTAAAAATTAAACTTAGATATTTAAACAATTAAATTTTTTACAAATTGGGCCACTTTAACAATTTGGCCTGATTTTCAACTAAGTATGGTTTGACTTCTTGGTTGGGCTTGGAATCATCTTATTGGGCCCCTCCTTCAAGAACTTGTGATATGAGTCACAAAGGCCTTAGATGCGTATACGAAGGAAAAAGAAAATCAAGATTCACTTTCTTGTTTTCAAGAAAATCAAGAAACCGAATCTTGGTCCAATTTTACTGTTTTGAGCGATTTCAAGAATCAAGAAAATCAAGATTTCAAATCTTGGAAATCTTGGTCCAAGAAACCGAATCTTGCAACTAAGGTGCATTGGATCTTAGTTACGAGCATTACCATGCCAATTTTGGGAGAGAACGGATTACAAGCCCAAGTTCTTAAAGACACGGCCCAATAAGATGTTCCAAGCCCAATCCTGAAATTTAAATTAGACTTAGTTGAAAATCAGGCCAAATTGTCAAAGTGGCCCAATCTGTAAAATTTTAATTCTTTAAATACTTAGTTTTAATTTTTAGACTTTATAAATAAATTTCTATGTAAAAATTCAGCCCAAAGAGGCCCATTAAAGGCCTTGGACGAAATTCCCTTGAAAGTAAAAAAAAATTAGGTTTTTTTTTAGTTTTCCTATTAGGACTAGGAACATAGTTAGAAGCCCTATATGTATGGCTTGGCTAGCCACCCTTATACACATTACACACACTTAGAATTTTATTGAAATTTTAGATTTGTTTGAGTGCAGAATTCTCTTTGAGTTTTTCTCCAAGAATTCTCTCTTGGGCTTTCTTTAGAAGTAGTTTTAACAATCTTTTTAATTGTGGGAGCCATCTTCAGCCTTCTTCTTACCATTGATCTTCATTGGAGGGGAGACTAGAGCCGTTTGAAGGGAGTTGTGGAGTCTTTCAGGATTTTAAGGCTTCTTAGGACTTATCTTTAAATTACTTGCTGTTCAATTCGATCGTCCTCTCCTTTGTTCTTGGCAGCAAAATTCGATCAAGATCCCTAAATCCCTTGTTCTTGTCGATTTCTTCTTTTCAGATTTGGTTGCTGGAATTTTAGGGAAATTTAATTTGCTGTTTCAAATTGGGCAAATCGGCATACTCTTGGGCTTTACAAATTGTTTCAGTTCCTGAATTTTTCCATCATTCTTGCCACCCCATTCTATATTTTTGATTGAAACGATTTGCTGGTTGTTAAAATTTAACTTGCTTATTGTGTCTTGCTTTTCAGATTTCGGCAGATTGGAGTCATCTTTGGGTTCAATTACGTGTTCTTGATTCCCAAGAGCCCTTATTAACCCTTATTTCTATTCTCAATTTTATTCTTTGCTGATTTGAGAATTTTATTTCAGATTTGGAAATTCAAAGTTCTAATCTTTTAATTTTCTGTTTCGTTTCAGATCTGATTGTTTAGAGTTTTCGTAGGAGTTTCCCGTGACTTGGCAACTCGATCTTGGTCCACATGCAACCCTCTATCAACTTGGGCTTGTAGTCCATCTCCTACCAAAATTGGTTCGTTGATGCTCGTAATGGAGATCCAATGCGCTTTGGCTGCAAAATTTGGTTTCTTGGACCAATATTTCCAAGATTTGAAATCTTAATTTTCTTGATTGTTGAAACCGCTCCAAACAGAAAAATTGGGCCAAGATTTGGTTTCTTGATTTTCTTGAAAACAAGAAAGTGAATCTTGATTTTCTCTTTCTTTCGTGTACGCATCTAAGGTCTTGCTAACAAATTCCTGAATGGTCCCATTTAGTTTGGAACGCATTTGTCTGGCCCTTGACCTCGTTATTGGGCCTTGTGGTAATTTGAGCCTATCATGTTCTTGAGCTTGGGTTGGGCCTTTGTGACTCGTATCAGATAGATCATCAATAAATAAAATAGGACAGTCAAGCACATTTCGATCTAAGTGTTTTACAAAAATTAAATCATCAACATGATCTTTGTCACCATCCGAGGAGTACAAAAGTGTTTCAAAAGTTTCAAGCATCTTACCTTTATAAGCAGAAGAATAGTGGTCAATCTTACCTTTTCCATTTAATACAAACCTTCGCTCACCGGGGGCATAGTGTAGTCGAAGCTCCATTGTTGAGTTAACCTTTGTCAAATGGAACTCAAACTTCATGTACAACCACAGAAACTGTTTAAGGCACGAATATAAATTGAAAACAAATTTGGCAAATTTCGTTACCTTATTCAAAAACCAAGTATCAAAACAATAGAAAGTATTTGCACACAATAGATGATGCTTGATTTTCCAACAAAATATACCAAAATAGATTCCGGGTTGAAAAACTTTATTTTGATTAGTCATGTCGAAGTGTAACAAAGATTTCATTAAACCAATCAAGTTAAACCATGAGGATTTTCGCATACATACCAACATATATTCAAACTTTTTTTATTCACCAAAATAGATTTGCACAAATTCGCGGATTTTACACTTGGTAAATCAAGAGAATAACAACTCAGGCTTCCTTTGGTAATGACTTTATCAATCACAATCAAAGAATAACAATTATTCGGATCAAAATGAGGGGATCTTTTAAGAACTAAGTCACCAAAGGTTTTATAAATAATTTACAAATCTGCACGGGACTCAGTTGCTAAAATATCCTTACCTCGCTTACCTTCGGTGATAGAGGAATGCGCGCGGACCAAGATCGAGTTGCCAAGTCACTGGGAACTCCTACGAAAACTCTAACGAACAGATCTGAAATCAAATAAAGAACGAGATTAAATCTGGAAAATTAAAATCTGGAATAAGAACCCTAAAAATCAGCAAGATCTAATCAAGAAATGAAACACTTATGAAAGAGGTTTCTTGAAACCAAGAACACGAAATTGATTCCCAAGAATGAACTCCCACAAACCGAATCTGTCAAAGAACACCAAATCAGCAAGCAAATTAGATCGACCAGAATTTCTTAAAACAAATTAGGGTTTATGCGTCAATGAGAAAGAAAGAAATTGAAGGCATAAAACGGCTATTGAGACTGAGAAAACGAGGGCGATCTGCTCAATTGACCACCACGAAAGTTTCCCCTAATTTTCCACAACCAAATTCACCCAAGAAGAATAAGTGTGAATTTGGCAAGAACCCTAGAATTTAGGGATTTAGGGCTGATTGTCGAACTCCAGCAAAAAGTGAAATTGATCAATTCTTTAAGATAAACGAGGGCTGGAAACACAAATAAAACAGTAAATAGATTAGAATTGAGATTCGGCACAAGTAGAATTAAATAAAAGAAATTGAACAGCAAAAATTAAAGGATAAGTCCTAAAGATCCTTGAAATCCCGAAAGATTTCACAAATCTCTTCAAACGGCTCTAATCTCCCCTCCAAAGAATATCGATGGCAAGAAGAAGGTTGAAGATGGCTCCCACAATCAAGAGATTGTTAAAACAACTTCTAAAGAAAGCTCAAGAGAGAATTCTTGGAGAAAACCCCAAAGAAAATTGATACGAGCTCGTTTCGGATGTAAAGACGAGTCGTAATCTTTCCCGATCGAAATTAGGTAGTGTCGGAATTGAATCAAATTCAAGTCTTGGTGTTTGAAGTTGGATGGCTTTAGGAACAAAGGAGTTTAATGGGTTGTTGTTTGCTGGGTAATTCGATGAAACAAGATCGAACCCTCATTATCAAATAAGGACCCGGGCTTAAGGTTTCAAAGAAAGAAATGGAAATAGGATAAAAACCGAGACCCTCTATTTAGCAAAATAGGAACCTACGGTATGAAGAACGCCACACCAATGGGTGATAAGTTCGAACAAAGTCAGATTGACGCCACTCGTTAAAGATAAGTCAATTTGAGCTTTGGAGAATAAAGAGAGTGAATTTCTCACTAAAATTATGTTTCATTCAGAAATTTGGCAAAAAGTCCTTTTACAAGAAATTCAGCAACTATTTATAGCTTGAGTGACTAGTAGCCGAATAGACAAGTTCAAGACTTAATATCTAAGCAAACATTGAAATAAATTCAGCTTAAATCCATGTATATTGGCCAATGTAGATTCGGCTGAATGGTGACCAAAAATTAAAGCTTCCAAATTGATCAAATGAATTTCGGAAATTCATGTAGCAGCCAAGTTCACCTAATGAGTTTAATTGACTCATTCATTAGGCAACTCTTGATGAAAAACGACCAGCATTAAAAGAGGAATTGAGCAGCCTTTTTGGGGTGTGAATGGAAGGTTTTGAAGAGTCCCCATGGTGTGAACATGGCTGAACCGAACAGCCATGGTGTGAATAGCCTTTATGCTCCCTTGAGAAGAGAATCGGCCAAGCTTGGAGGGATGAACAACTTGGACACTTTTGGCCGAATAGTTGCCTTGAAAAACACTAAAATTAATCAACTTTAATGCATTAAACCAGCTGCACATGCACCTTCACATTCATTGAATCTACATGCATGAATCTGCCCAATGTATCTTCAAATTCGGGTGCACCTACATAACACAAATGAACTTAATTAAAAACATAATGTGAACATCCTAATTATCATTGTGACAACTTGAATATTAATAAACATGACACATAAATTCGGCTGGACAGATTTAATGCATGTATAAATTTAGACAAACTAAATAAAATCAAGACATCTTTAATTTAACTAGATCAAGACAAATTAATTAACTCAACTTATTAATGCCGAAAATAATAAGACACATTAAATGACTTAAAGGCACAATTAACACCTAGTTAAATTAGTTAATTAGCTTAAACTAAATTAACTAAAATTTATTCCAGCAAAATAAAATAAAAAAAAATGCAAAACTAAAAGAAACTAAAATGAGTTTATTGAGCTAGTTCGAGCTCATTGAGGTTGTAAAGAGCTGGAAACAAGCTAATTGAAGCTCCACAAAATAAAATTGAGCTACGTCCAGCTTGCAAACACGATGAGCCTCGCTTGTAGGCTGAAACAATAGCCGTTCCCGGGGCGGGTCGTATCAAAAATTCTGCACTCTAACAAACTGAAATTTAATGTATTGAATGATAATAAGATGTGTTTACAAAGGGTGGCTGGCCAATGCTTATATAGGCCTCCAACAAATCCTAATCTCACAAGTAACTAATAAAAATTAAACCTAATTAATAAGATAACAAGGTAAATTTGGCCATGCACTTATATGGGCTGTTTTGGGCCGAATTTTACATGTAATGCTCCTAAAGATTAAAAAATTAAATTAAACAAGTAAGATGTTTACAAATTGGGCCCTTTGACATTTTGGCCTGATTTTCAACTAAGTACGAAGAAATTTCTTGATTGGGCTGGATTTTGGTTATTGGGCCTCGCCTTCAAGAATTTGGGCTCGTGATCCATCTCCTACCAAAATTGGGTCGTTGACGCTCGTAATGGAGATCCAATGCGTTTTGGCTGCAAGATTTGGTTTCTTGGACCAAGATTTCCAAGATTTGAAATCTTGATTTTCTTGATTCTTGAAATCTCTTCGAACAGCAAAATTGGGCCAAGATTCGGTTTCTTGATTTTCTTGAAAACAAGAAAGTGAATCTTGATTTTCTTGTTCTCTCGTGTATGCATCTAAGGCCTTGCTAACAAGCTCTTTGATACGAGTCATAAAGGCCCAATCCAAGTTCAAGAACGTGATGGGCTCAAATTGCCACAAGGCCCAATAACAAGATCAAAGGCCCGACAAATGCAGTCCAAACTAAATGGGACCATTCAAGAGCTTGTTAGCAAGGCCTTAGATGCATACACGAGAGAACAAGAAAATCAAGATTCACTTTCTTGTTTTCAAGAAAATCAAGAAACCGAATCTTGGCCCAATTTTGCTGTTCGAAGAGATTTCAAGAATCAAGAAAATCAAGATTTCAAATCTTGGAAATCTTGGTCCAAGAAACCAAATCTTGCAGCCAAAACGCATTGGATCTCCATTACGAGCGTCAACGACCCAATTTTGGTAGGAGATGGATCACGAGCCCAAATTCTTGAAGGCGAGGCCCAATAACCAAAATCCAGCCCAATCAAGAAATTTCTTCATACTTAGTTGAAAATCAGGCCAAAATGTCAAAGGGCCCAATTTGTAAACATCTTACTTGTTTAATTTAATTTTTTAATCTTTAGGAGCATTACATGTAAAATTCGCCCCGAAACAGCCCATATAAGTGCATGGTCGAATTTACCTTGTTATTTTATTAATTAGGTTTAATTTTTATTAGTTACTTGTGAGATTAGGATTTGTTGGAGGCCTATATAAGCATTGGCCAGCCACCCTTTGTAAACACATCTTATTATCATTCAATACATTAAATTTCAGTTTGTTAGAGTGCAGAATTTTCTTTGGGGTTTTCTCCAAGAATTCTCTCTTGAGCTTTCTTTAGAAGTTGTTTTAACAATCTCTTGATTGTGGGAGCCATCTTCAACCTTCTTCTTGCCATCGATATTCGTTGGAGGGGAGATTAGAGCCGTTTGAAGAGATTTGTGAAATCTTTCGGGATTTCAAGGATCTTTAGGACTTCAATTTACTTTCTTACTGTTCATTCTTTTCTTTTGATCTAACTTGCTTATTCTTCTTGTGAATTTCCAGCCATCTTTATTACTCAAAAAGATCGATCGGTACTCATTCTTGGTAGCCAAATTTGACTAAACTTATCTTTTCCAATTAATCTTGTCGAATTCTTCTTGTCAAAACTGACTGTTTTAGGTTGCTGGAATTTTGGGAAAAATCAAGTTGCTGGAATTTGGGGCTTTATTCATCGGTTTAGTTCTTGGACAGATTCGGCTTGTTGAAAATCAATCTTGGAGATCGATTTCGTGTTTTTGCATTCCGAAAACATCTATTCATAAGATCTTTGATTCTTGGCTGTTCTTGATTGTTTTGGGGATCTTAATTTCCAGATCTGATTTGTTTTTAATCTTATTCTTTGTTTTGATTTCAGATCTGTTCGATTAGAGCTTTCGTAAGAGTTTCTCGTGACTTGGCAACTTGATCTTGGTCCGCGCGCAACCCCTGTATCAGTGGCCCAATTTAATTCTTTAAATACTTAATTTTAATTTTTAGACTTTATGAATAAATTTCTATGTAAAAATTCAGTCCAAGAAGCCCATTTAAAGGCCTTGGACGAAATTCCCCTTTAAAAGTCAAAATTAGGGTTTTTTTAAGTTTTCCTAGTAGGGCTAGGAAAGTAGTTAGGAGGCCTATATATATGGCTTGGCCAGCCACCCTTAAACATATTGAATTACACATTACAATACATTAAAATTTCAGATTTTTGCTGAGTAAAATTTTTCTTAGAGTTTTCTCCAAGAATTCTCTCTTGAGTTTCTTTGGAAGTAGTTTTAACAATCTTTTTGATTGTGGGAGCCATCTTCAGCCTTCTTCTTGCCATTATTCTTCATTGGAGGGGAGATTAGAGCCGTTTGAAGGGAGTTGTGAATCTTTTGGGATTTCAAGGCTTCTTAGGACTTTATCTTTATTTTCTTACTGTTCAACCTCTTTTAAATTTCTGCTTGTATCGATTTTTATTAGCTAATTTGTTTGCTGTTCTTGTTGCATTTCAGCCTTTCTAAAACTCCAAGATCAGATTCGGCACTTCCTTGGACATAAAGAAAAATTTTTGATTTCACAAAAACCCCTCTTTTCTTGCCGTCCAATCCCTAGAATTAGTTTCAATTAATTTCGTAATCTATTTTAATTTATTTGCTGTTTTGTGTTCTTTGATAGATTCGGCTTATTGGAAGTTAATCTTGGGGCTTAATTTCGTATTCTTGGCTTCCAAGAACATATATTCATAAGTGTTTTGATTCTTGGCTGATGTGATCCGGCTCGGTTGATTGAGTCGAGTTCACTTAAGTTGCCCGATCGTCGACGAGAAGTTTGTTCGAAATTGTTTTAAGATGAAGATTGTTTTCAGTTTAAGCGGAAGACTTTTAAAAGGGTTCAAAAGATAGGCTAAATTCGGATATTTTGTAGGTTCGGTTTAATAAGAAAAGAAATAAAGTTTATATTTTATAAATAGGATGGAGATGAAAAAAATGAACTTAAGTATTAAGAACGATTCAATACTATGTAAAGTATTGCCCCGGGACTTATATTGCTTAAGATGGGTTTAATGGAAATCGAAGATGGACCTTGACCCGTTACCTATAGAGAGGTAGGAACCAAAGGTATAAAAAGGTGGATGAACGCCACACCAGGATGGTGATAAGTTCAAAAGAGAACGATAGACGCCACTAGCACGCTAGATAAGTCAGATCGAAACTCGTACGAATTTTAGAGAGGAGAAAACTCACTCTTTGAACAAAGTTCATTCAAATGATCAAAAGTCAAAAGTCCCTTACAAATGAAATCAACAAACTATTTATACTAGTTTCTTATGCTAACCGAATAGTCCATTCATGAACTTAAGGATTAAGTAATGAACCTAAATTAAGACATGAACCTTCTAGAAAAATGACCAATGGTGTCCTTGTCCATGTTCGGCCGAATGGTACTTCAATGGGCAGCTTCATGGCTAAGGAAATGAACTTGAAGGCTTGGTGAATGTATGGGAGAGCAATGGACATGTCTAGGTTCGGCCAAGGTGTGAATGGACACTCCAAGAGATGCCTTTTGGCCGAATAGGTACTTAGGAGATCAATGGACAGCAACCGATGCATGTAAGTGAATATTCATGCATTCTTCCATTCATTGTATTAAATCATTCATGCATCATCCTTACGTTCATTGAACCAGCCCATTCATGAATCATCTTTAATTGTGTTCCCACATCATGCATTGTAAGTAGACGTTCATGCACCTAGCTTGAATGAATCTCCACATTCGGCTGTACCTAAAAACACACATGAACTTAATTAATTTCAAGCAAATTCAGCTGAACTAAATTAAAGTATAATGTGAACATCCTAAATAACATTGAGACAACTTAAATATTAACAAATCATAACACATAAATTCGGCTGGACAAATTTAAAACATGTAATAATTTAGACAAATTAAATGACATCTAGACACCTTTAATTCAGCCAAATCAAGACATATTAAATACTTGTAATAAATTAAGACATATTTAAAAGCTGTAATGAAACTTATTTACATGCTTATTTAAATGGTCTAAAACTCCAGCAAATAAAATTAATTTAGCTAAAAGCTAATAATGAGCTGAATTGAATTTAAACCAAGCTCAAACGAGCTGAATTAAGCTCATGTGAGCTAAAATAAAATTCGGTGAGCTGAACCAAGCTAAATGGAGCTTGAGGAGCTGAATTCAAGCTGAAATCAAGGGCATCCTTTGCCAGGGTCATATCATTGGCTGTTCTTTAGTTGATTTTGGGGATTTTATTTTTCAGATCTGATTAGTTTTATTCTTATTCTCTTTCTTATTTTTAGATCTGTTCGTTTAGGGTCTCGTAGGAGTTTTCTCATGACTTGGCAACTCGATCTTGGTCCGCGCGCAACCCTCTATCATTTGGTATCAAATTTTGGGCATTTTGGGTGTTCTTGGTTGATTTCTAAACTGATCTCTATTTTTTAAACTATAAACAGCAGTTTTACCCAGAAAAATTTTTCGAAAAAAATTCATTTGAGTGGGTAAACGTTGCCTGATTGATCTAAAATTTTACATACATATTTTTTGCACTGGGATTGAATATAAAAAAATATTTTGCACAAAAAATTCAGTCGAAAAAGTCAAAAAAATTGAAAAATACAAAATCTAATAAAAAAATTAAAAAAAGATTCAGTGGGTTGAGTTTGGTGGCAAAACTTTCCAGATAAAAAATTTAATATTTAAGGACATTCCAGATTTAATTTCGTGATTTTTGGAGACTGGGAACACCTCGAACGAAGTTGTCAAGTTACTCCATAGTTTTTCATGTTTTTCGTTTCAGCAATTTTTATTGATCCTTAGCTGTAGGATTTCATTTGTTTGCCTTTATTCTTCCTTTACACTATCTAACACCTTCTTGTTTCTTATGTTAGTAGGATTTTAAGGTGTGCACAATTCTTCCTCGGTGCAACACAAATTAATTGGTGTCTCGTAACTTTTTGGCATCTTAGTGCAAATTAGGACTCTTTGGTAGTTTCGGTTGATACACTTTCTAATTGGTTGATATAGACTCTACTAAAGAACTCACAAGACTGAATTCTACCTCATTGGGAATTTGATTTTTCTTTTTGAGTGACTAACGGTGAGGTTTGCTAATTTTTATTTTGAGTGTTGAGTATTTGTTTTATAGGTATTTCAAAAAAAAAAGAGGAAAAAAAATAAGATGGTAGTCTGCCGCACCTTTAACATCCAAATGGGAGACGATTGTGATAACCAAAGGACCAATATTTTCCATTCTAGGTGTTTTATAAAAGGTAACATATGTTCACTTATTATTGATAGTGGGAGTTGTTCGAATGTGGTTAGCAGCTATTTGGTGGATTCCTTAATGTTACCTTGTATCGAGCACCCTAAGCCGTATCACCTTCAGTGGATTAATGAATGCTCAGAAGTTAAAGTTACAAAACAGTCCTTGATCACTTTTAAGCTTGGGAATTACGAGGATGAGGTATGGTGTGATGTGGTCCCAATGCATGCGGCACACTTGCTCCTTGGACGGCCTTGGCAATTTGATCGTGATGTTATACACCAAGGCAAGCTTAATAGATACTCTCTTGTGTTTAAAGGCCGAAAATTCACTCTTGCTCCTTTAAATCCCAGTGATGTATATAAAGATCAATTTGATAGAGGGTTTGATGTGGTCCGGCCCGGGTTAATCGAGTCGTTCCGCAAAGTTGCCCGATCGTCTACGAGGAGTAGTTAGAGTTGTCAAAATTGGGTGATTTAGGCTAAGGGTTGCGGAAGCTTTGAGAGGGGTTTAGATGAGTGGTTTGGTGTTGATAAATTCGGTTTAGAATAGAAACAAGGTAGGTTAGAAAAAGGTAATTGATGGAGATGGAAAATAAAACTTAAACGTCAAGAATGTTCAATACTAAAAAGTATTGCCTGAGTCTTATATTGCTTAAGGTGAAATTTGATGAATGATAGAAGCGAACCTTGACCCAATACCTATATAGAGGTAAGAACCAAAGGTATAAAAATATGGTTGAACGCCACACCGGTTTGGTGATAAGTTCAATTGAGTTTGGATGGACGCCACTAGCAAGCTAGATAAGTCGCTTCGAGACTCGAACGAAAGAAGAGAGGAGGTAACCTCACAAGAAAAAAAGTTCTATTAAGTTTAATAATCAAATTCTGTAACCTTTTACAATAAACAAGTAAGCTATTTATAGGCAAAGACTAAGCTAGCCGAATGGGCAACTTAATGGCTATGAACTCAGCCATGAATATGCTAGAAATTTCTAGAAAGAAATCATTAATTTGTTGTAGCTGAATTCAGCTGAATGTGCATGAATGAAGCATTAAAAATTCGGTTCATGTTTGGAGATGATGCATGGATTGACCGAATCATCATGTTGCTTCACTTGATGCATCCATGCATCCTTAACCTTGAAGAATCTCCATAATTCCATGAATGTGCAGCCCTTTAATGATCCTACATCTCCCTTGGTTGAATGAGGCATTAATGTGCCTAAAATACTTGAATGGTCATCTTGAAAATGCATGAATCATGCATGAAACGTCCCATGTACTTTCCCCCATAAATATGATCCATGAATCTTCAAATACATGAACTTTCAGCAACTCCCTCTTGCATGAACGTCCCAAATGCATGTGCTACTTTAAATACCATCCATTGAACCTCAATTGTGCATGCACACTCCCATACATTGCACTAATCCGTTCATGAACCTGCAGTAAATAACATCAGCAAGTTAAATGCATTTCAGACACATTAAATTAGCAGCATATGAACTCAATAATTTTCACATTAAATTCGGCCATACATATTAACAAATTCAGACATATTTAAAACATCATAATTAATTAAGTATTTAATTTAGATATAATTAAAACACTTAATTAATTATTTCTCCAGATTTTAACAAATTAATTAACTTAAAATAAACAACTAATTCAACTAAAGACAAATTAAATGGTTTATTTGAGCAAAATAAATGCAAACTAAAAGAAAGCTAAAAATAAGCTCATTGGGTTAAGATTGAGCTGAATTGAGCTCGAATGAGCTGACTTGAGCTCAAGTGAGCTGGAAACGAGCTAAACGGAGCTCAACGAGAAGGAATTGAACTAATTCAGCTCGCATGGATTTGCAAACAATGCTTAGGGAGCTGGTCCAAAAGTGTGCCCGGTTTATTTGCTCAAGTTTGGAATGCGAATTCAGAAAGCCTTTGTAAGTTTACAATTCATCGTATCCTTAATCATTTTCTTTATCGTGAAGATGACACATTTAAACGTCATATCCCTATAGAGGGAGGGCCTGCAAATAACCTGACTTGTGTTCAAGTTATGTGTGCATTTCAAGATCTTGGGAGCAACATTGCCAGTATCGTCAACCAAGGGGGTTGTGACGGTGAAAAATTTTTCTCGAGCAAGTGGCCCGATTTGAGGACAAATCGTCTTCAAGAGGGAGGGAATGATGCGAACCTGGTCGCATCATGTTTCAACCCAACTCGATGTCATCGAGAGTGGCCTAAGCTTGAGGGGCCGAAGTGTAAAATGAAGCCTAATCTCAGCTCATTGAGCTCAATTCAGCTCATTTCCAGCTCATTGAGCTCATTTGCTTGTTTGAGCTTACTTTGCGTTTTATAATTTTAGTTGCTGGAATAAAATAAATGCAAATTAGTTTATTCAGCTTAAATAATTAAATTGCATTTTAATTCTGGACTTTTTAATTAGAAGTGTTTAAATTGTGTCTAAAGTTGAGACAAATTAATTTCATATTCTAATTAATTTGTCTTAGCTGCTGTTGAATTAAATTTGTGTCTAAGTTATTATTTGTTTTAATGTGTCTTAGATTAGGCAAATTAATTACATGTTTTTAATATGTCTTAGTTAGCACATGACATGAATTTATTCAGCATATTACATCATTTTAATGTGTCTTAGTCCAGCTGAATTAATGAGCAGATTTAATGTGTCTTGTTGCTGTCAATTTAAATGTGTCCTAATATGAATTAAATTTATGAATTAAATTACTTTCAGGTACATGCATGAATTGGCTATGAAGAGAGTTGATGATTCCTTTTCTTCATGTGACTATTCGTGAAGCTCAATGGACCATGAGCTGAATTAAAAATCCAGCAATAGTTTTTAGCTTCTCCAAGTGGTTGTTCGTGAAGAGCAATGGACAAAGAGTTGTTCACACAAGGCCATTCATCTCACAAAAACGTTTTCACACCATAAGAGCTATTCATTTTCGTTCATCCACACTTGGAGGCTGTTGGACATCAAGTGTTCACACACTTGGGCTGTTCGTGTGCTTAAACTACCATTAATTTGGCTGATGCTTATTTAGCTACCCAAGGAGGAATTAAAGGCTGCTCATAATGTTTTCAGCTAATCAAACATTGAACAAAATCATTTCAGCTCATTAGTGCAATTATTAGTTGAATTGGAAGACTAAACAACCTGCCCATTGATGTCACCTATGCATAGAAGTTTCCAATTGACTTTTTGGTTATTTCAACAACCATTTGAGTTCAATTAAGTGTAATTAAGCTGATTGCTTTGAGTTCATTCGGCTGGAACATATTCAGCCTATAAATTGTTGTTTTTGTAATCATTTGAAGGTTACTAATTTTGAGACTTTGATCAATTATGAACTTTTGTTCAATTGGTGAGTATTTCAACTCCCTTTGTTCTCTCTTGACTCCATTGACTTATCAAGACATTCTTGTGGCGTCAATCCTGTCAATTTCGAACTTATCACTTTACTAAAGTGTGGCGTTCAATCCTATATCATTGGTTCTTATCTCTCATAGATATTGGGTCACAATTAACAATTTTTCATCATTTCAAGCTAACGTAAGATTTGGGTCGATATTGCATATAATATCGGTTCGTTCTTCAGCCTTGAAATCGAACCTACCCTATCCATCCTTTAATCACTTAAATATTTTCTTATTTCTAGCCAATTTGTTCTTTTCAACCCGACTTGAAAACCTCAACTCATACTCCTTAATTTTAACGATCGGGCACATCAACGACTCGACTCTCATCACTGAGGCCGGGGTCGCATCAGGTACTCCTACGAAAAATCTAACGAACAGATCTGAAATCAAACAAAGAATGAGATTAAATCTGGAAAATTAAAATCTAGAATAAGAACCCTAAAAAAATCAGCAAGATCTAATCAAGAAACGAAGCACTTATGAAAGAGGTTTCTTGAAACCAAGAACACGAAATTGATTCCCAAGAATGAACTCCCACAAGTCGAATCTGTCAAAGAACACCAAATCAGCAAGCAAATTAGATCGACAAGAATCTCAGCAAAATAAATGCAAACTAAAGAAAGCTAAAAATAAGCTCATTGGGTTAAGATTGAGCTGAATTGAGCTCGAATGAGCTGACTTGAGCTCAAGTGAGCTGGAAACGAGCTAAACGGAGCTCAACGAGAAGGAATTGAACTAATTCAGCTCGCATGGATTTGCAAACAATGCTTAGGGAGCTGGTCCAAAAGTGTGCCCGAGGCGTGGTCGTATCAGGGTTGTACGCGGACCAAGATCGAGTTACCAAGTCACGAGAAACTCCTACGAAAGTTCAAAACAATCAGATCTGAAACGAAACAGAAAAAAATAAAAGATTAGATCTTTCAATTTCCAGATCTAAAATAAAATCCCCAAATCAGCAAAGAATCAAATTGAGACTCGAAATAAGTATTAATAAGGATTCTTGAGAATCAAGAACACGTAATTGAACCCCAAAGAAGACTCCAATCTGCCGAATCTATCAATTGAACACGAACAGAAAATTAAAATGCAACAGATCACAACAACCCAAAAATTGAAATAGAATGAGGATAGGTTGTTTGGACGGAAAGATCAAAGGAAAAGGATGATTGAAGAACGTTTTCTTGCTGCCAAGAAGACTGCTGATCGATTTCTTTAAGGTTAAAGTTGGCTGGAAACACAATAAAAGAATTGAAATAAGTTAGATAAAGAAAACGGCACAAGCAGAATTTAAAAGAAAGAATGACCAGCAAGAAATAAAAGATAAAGTCCTAAGAAGCCTTGAAATCTCGAAAGATTTCACAACTCCATTCAAACGGCTCTAATCTTCCCTCCAATGAAGAACAATGGTAAGAAGAAGGCTGAAGATGGCTCCCACAATCAAAAGATTGTTAAAACTACTTCTAAAGAAAACTCAAGAGAAAATTCTTGGAGAAAACTGATAGAGGGTTGCGCGCGGACCAAGATCGAGTTACCAAGTCACGAGAAAACTCCTACGAGGCTCTAAACGAACAGATCTAAAACGAAACAGAAATTAAAAGATTAGGTGATACGAGTCACAAAGGCCCAACCCAAGCTCAAGAAGGTGATGGGCTCAAATCAAGAAAATCAAGATTCACTTTCTTGTTTTCAAGAAAGTCAAGAAACTGAATTTTGGCCCAATTTTGCTGTTTGGAGCGATTTCAAGAATCAAGAAAATCAAGATTTCAAATCTTGGAAATCTTGGTCCAAGAAACCGAATCTTGCAGCCAAAGTGCATTGGATCTCCGTTACGAGCATCAACGACCCAATTTCGGTAGGAGATGGATCACGAGCCCAAATTCTTGAAGGCGAGGCCCAATAACTAAATTCCAGCCCAATCAAGAAATTCCTTCATACTTAGTTGAAAATCAGGCCAAAATGTCAAAGGGCCCAATTTATAAACATTTTAATTGTTTAATATAATTTTTTAAGCTGTAGGAACATCCATGTAAAATTCGGCCCAAAAACAGCCCATATATATGCTTGGCCGAATTTTCCTTTATTTTATTCTATTAATTAGGTTTAATTTTATTAGTTACTTGTTAGATTAGGATTACTTGAGGCCTATTTAAAGGCATGGCCAGCCACCCTTTGTACATAACACTTAGATTCATTCTTAAATTTCAGATTTGAGAGAGCAGAATTTTCTTTGAGTTTTCTCCAAGATTTCTCTATTGAGTTTTCTTTAGAAGTTGTTTTAACAATCTATTGATTGTGGGAGCCATCTTCAACCTTCTTCTTGCCATCAATATTCTTTGGAGGGGAGATTAGAGCCGTTTGAAGGAATTTGTGAATTCTTTCGGGAATTCAAGGGTTCTTAGGAGTTTTCTTTATTTCTTGCTGTTTCGTTTTTATTTCTTTATTCCTACTTGTGCCGATTCTTTATCTCATTTGTTTGCTGTTCTTCTTTTGTTTTTCCAGCCATATTCAACTTAAAGAATCGAATTAAATCATCATTCATTGGCAGCAAAGAGTCGTTCTCAAAAATCCCCAATTCCTAGGGTTTGGCCGATTGGATCTCCTTCAATTTGGGGATCAATTGATTGCTGGAAATTAGGCATTCTTGGCCGAATCGATCCCTTGGCAGATTCGCATCCTTTCCATACTTTCAATTCCGTTTGATTCGCTTATTCTATTTCTTTGTTTCTTGCTACTCTTTTAATTGAATTTGGGGAATTTCAATTCAATTCTGATTTGCTTTTAATCTTATTCTTTGTTTTGAATTCAGATCTGATTCGTCTAGAGCTTTCATAGGAGTTTCTCGTGCTTGGCAACTCGATCTTGGTCCGCGCACAACTCTTTATCATTTGGTATCAGATTTTGGGCGTTTTGGGTGTTCATGGTTGATTTCTAAACTGATCTCTATTTTTTAAAGCACAAACAGCAGTTTTACCCAGAAAAATTGTTCAAAAAAATTCATTTGATTGGGTAAACGTTGTCCGATTTATCTGAAATTTTACATACATATTTTTGGCACTGTTATTGAATATAAAAAAATTAATCCCGCAAAAAAATCAGTCAAAAAAGTCAAAAAATAAAAAAAGATGAAATTCAATAAAAATTTAAAAAAAGATTCAGCGGGTTTAATTTAGTGCCCAAAATTTCCAGATCAAAAATTCAATATATAAGGACACTCCATATTTAATTTTGTGATTTTTGGAGATTGGGAACACCTCGAACGAAGTTGTCAAGTTACTCTGCAATTTTTCGGGTTTTTCTGTTTTCAGCAATTTTTATTGATTCTTAGCTGGAGGTTTTCATTTGTTTGCCTTTATTCTTCCTTTACGTTATATAACACCTTCTTGTTTCTTGTGTTAGTAGGATTTAAATGTGTGCACAATTCTTCCTCGGTGCAACACGAATCAATTGGTGTCTCGTCAGTTTTTGGCATCTGATACGAACTCGTCTCGTGATGTTTTGAGTCGTATGTGTTGCCCAATCGTGAATTGAGTAAGGATGGATTCGTTTCGGTTTTAAAATGAAACAAAATAGAGATAATGGCTTCAAACAAAGGTAATAAACAAAATAAAGAGGAAACAATAACAAATTAATTGGCTAAGATAGAAAATAAACCAACAATAATGAATTGATGACCCGAATCTCAAAATGGTCTTTAGGTGTTTTTCAGTTAAAGGAATCAGGAAAGGAACCTTGACCCACTATCAACTATGATAGGAACTAAAGGCATATTGAACGCCACACCAAAGGTGATAAGTTCAGCAACAAAGAAAAGATGGACGCCACAAGCAATGCTTGATAAGTCAAATCAATTCCGAAAGAACAAAGAGAATTGGATAGCTCACAATTCAAATATTTCATCTATATTCAGCAAAAAGTTCTCTCTCTATGGCTGATTACATCTATTTATAATGCTAAAACAAGGTAACCGAATGGTCAAAAACATCCACTTAATGTGCCATAAAAAAACTGATGTCTTTTCTTATTCTTTGAACCAAATAACTCCTTCCATAAAATCACTTTAATTCAGCTGATTTGAATGTCTTTAATGGCTTAGAAAATGACTCTTGAGTTGTCCTTGGCTAGTTGAATAGACACCATCTCTTATAACCAGCTCCTTAATGACATTCAAAGGCTTGAATAATTTCTCTTGAAAGCTGCAAAAACGGCTGGAAGTGGAAGAGTTGCTGCTGAATTTTAAAGGGCATAAAATGCTCTTTAAAAACTCCTTTTAATGATCTTTAAGCTCCTTTTTTAACAGCCCCTTTAATTGTAACTCAAAAGAACTTGAACAGCCACTTAATTAAATGTGTAACAGCCTTGAATTGTAACCACTATAAGCTAAAAAGTCACCTGCAATAAACACATTAAAATGAGTTTATTAAACAAATGAAAACACTTATTAATCATAACAAACATTAAACTTACTTAAATAAATGAACTAAAACATATATACAATAATTATTCCAGCAACTAGTTTAATTAAAGAAGCATAATTTAAAAAACTTAATTTATGCATCAATAAATAATCCTAGGAACTAGATCAATTAAGAACAACACTTATTAAATAAAGTTCAGCAAAAAACACTTATTAATTAAAACTAAGATGAGTTGAATAAATGTCCAGCAACTCATTTATTAAACTAAGATGCTTAAATGCATGGTTTTGAAATGCAAATTTAACTAACATGAAAGTTACATAATTAAACTAACTTGACTTAATTTAATGATGCAAACTTAACTAACATGAAAGTTACATAATGCATGACTTTATTAAATGCAGAATACATATTAATGATGTGCAAACTATGACATAATTAAAAACACAAACTAAAATAACTAAAAATTAATGAATCATAGTCCTTATTTTCCAGCAGCCAAATTGACAAACTAAAATTAAAAACTTCATTTTGCACTTGGGCCCCTCGAGTTTGGACCAATCTCGGTAGCGTCGAGTTGTGTCGTAACATGATGCGACTGGGATCGCATCAGCAACTTAGTACAAATTAGGACTCTTTGGTAGTTTCGGTTCATACACTTTCTAATTGGTTGATATAGACTCTACTAAAGAACTCACAAGACTGAATTCTATCTCATTGAGAATTTGATTTTTCTTTTTGAGTGACTAACGGTGATGTTTGCTAATTTTTCTTTTGAGTGTTGAGTATTTGTTTCACAGGTATTTCAAAAAAAATAAAAATAAAAATAAGATTGATGTGATCTGGCCCGGATTAATTGAGTCGATTCACTTGATTGCCCGATCGTCGACGAGAAGTTCGTTCGAAATTGTTTTAAGATGAAGATTGTTTTCAGTTTAAGCGGAAGACTTTTAAAAGGGTTCAAAAGATAGGCTAAATTCGGATATTTTGTAGGTTCGGTTTAATAAGAAAAGAAATAAAGTTTATATTTAATAAATAGGATGGAGATGGAAAAATGAACTTAAGTATTAAGAACGATTCAATACTATGTAAAGTATTGCCCCGGGACTTATATTGCTTAAGGTGGGTTTAATGGAAGTCGAAGATGGACCTTGACCCGTTACCTATAGAGAGGTAGGAACCAAAGGTATAAAAAGGTGGATGAACGCCACACCAGGATGGTGATAAGTTCAAAAGAGAACGATAGACGCCACTAGCACGCTAGATAAGTCAGATCGAAACTCGTACGAATTTAGAGAGGAGAAAACTCACTCTTTGAACAAAGTTCATTCAAATGATCAAAAGTCAAAAGTCAAAAGTCCCTTACAAATGAAATCAACAAACTATTTATACTAGTTTCTTATGCTAACCGAATAGTCCATTCATGAACTTAAGGATTAAGTAATGAACCTAAATTAAGACATGAACCTTCTAGAAAAATGACCAATGGTGTCCTTGTCCATGTTCGGCCGAATGGTACTTCAATGGGCAGCTTCATGGCTAAGGAAATGAACTTGAAGGCTTGGTGAATGTATGGGAGAGCAATGGACATGTCTAGGTTCGGCCAAGGTGTGAATGGACACTCCAAGAGATGCCTTTTGGCCGAATAGGTACTTAGGAGATCAATGGACAGCAACCGATGCATGTAAGTGAATATTCATGCATTCTTCCATTCATTGTATTAAATCATTCATGCATCATCCTTACGTTCATTGAACCAGCCCATTCATGAATCATCTTTAATTGTGTTCCCACATCATGCATTGTAAGTAGACGTTCATGCACCTAGCTTGAATGAATCTCCACATTCGGCTGTACCTAAAAACACACATGAACTTAATTAATTTCAAGCAAATTCAGCTGAACTAAATTAAAGTATAATGTGAACATCCTAAATAACATTGGGACAACTTAAATATTAACAAATCATAACACATAAATTCGGCTGGACCAATTTAAAACATGTAATAATTTAGACAAATTAAATGACATCTAGACACCTTTAATTCAGCCAAATCAAGACATATTAAACACTTGTAATAAATTAAGACATATTTAAAAGCTGTAATGAAACTTATTTACATGCTTATTTAAATGGTCTAAAACTCCAGCATATAAAATTAATTTAGCTAAAAGCTAATAATGAGCTGAATTGAATTTAAACCAAGCTCAAACGAGCTGAATTAAGCTCATGTGAGCTAAAATAAAATTCGGTGAGCTGAACCAAGCTAAATGGAGCTTGAGGAGCTGAATTCAAGCTGAAATCAAGGGCATCCTTGGCCAGGGTCATATCAAAGATGGTAGTCTGCCGCACCCTTAACATCCAAATGTTCACTTATTATTGATAATGGGAGTTGTTCGAATGTAGTTAGCAGCTATTTGGTGGATTCCTTAAAGTTACCTTGTATCGAGCACCCTAAGCCGTATCACCTTCAGTGGCTTAATGAATGCTCAGAAGTTAAAGTTACAAAACAGTCCTTGATCACTTTTAAGCTCGGGAATTACGAGGATGAGGTATGGTGTGATGTGGTCCCAATGCATGCGACACACTTGCTCCTTGGACGACCTTGGCAGTTTGATCGTGATGCTACACACCAAGGCAAGCTTAATAGATACTCTCTTGTGTTTAAAGGCCGAAAATTCACTCTTGCTCCTTTAAATCCCAGTGATGTATATAAAGATCAATTAAAAATGATGAAATTTTGTGAGGGGGTGAGGGAGAAAGGACAAATAAAAAAGACAGAGAGAAAAGAGGCTAGTAGTGAAAAAAGTCAAAATTTAAATGGCCCAAATGATACGGCCCCGCCTCAAGTCCTACCTAGCTCGAACAAGGAGCTGTTGGAGTTGCCCTAAGGTCCCATCACCCGATCACGAGCTAAACTGATATGGAGTTGCGCGCGGACCAAGATCGAGTTGCCAAGTCACGAGAAACTCCTACGAAAGCTCTAATCGAACAGATCTAAAATCAAAACAAAGAATAAGATTAAAAACATATCAGATTTGGAAATTAAGATCCCCAAAACAATCAAGAACAGCCAAGAATCAAAGATCTTATGAATAGATGTTTTCGGAATGCAAAAACATGAAATCGATCTCCAAGATTGATTTTCAACAAGCCGAATCTGTCCAAGAACTAAACCGATGAATAAAGCCCCAAATTCCAGCAACTTGATTTTTCCCAAAATTCCAGCAACCTAAAACAATCAGTTTTGACAAGAAGAATTCGAAAAGATTAATTGGAAAAGATAAGTTTAGTCGAATTTGGCTACCAAGAATGAGTACCGATCGATCTTTTTGAGTAATAAAGATGGCTGGAAATTCACAAGAAGAATAAACAAGTTAGATCAAAAGAATCGGCATAAACAGAATTTAAAAGAAAAGAATGAACAGCAAGAAAGTAAATTGAAGTCCTAAAGATCCTTGAAATCCCGAAAGATTTCACAAATCTCTTCAAATGGCTCTAATCTCCCCTCCAACGAATATCGGTGGCAAGAAGAAGGTTGAAGATGGCTCCCACAATCCAAAGATTGTTAAAACAACTTCTAAAGAAAACTCAAGAGAGAATTCTTGGAGAAAACCCCAAAGAAAATTCTGCACTCAACAAATCTAAAATTTGATAGAAAAATAATAATAAGATGTGTTTATAAAGGGTGGCTGGCCAATGCTTATATAGGCCTCCAACAAATCCTAATCTCATAAGTAACTAATAAAAATTAAACCTAATTAATAAAATAACAAGGTAAATTCGACCATGCACTTATATGGGCTGGTTTGGGCCAAATTTTACATGTAATGCTCCTAAAGATTAAAAAATTAAATTAAACAAGTAAGATGTTTACAAATTGGGCCCTTTGACATTTTGGCCTGATTTTCAACTAAGTATGAAGAAATTTCTTGATTGGGCTAAATTTTGGTTATTGGGCCTCGCCTTCAAGAATTTGGGCTCGTGATCCATCTCCTACTAAAATTGGGTCGTTGACGCTCGTAATGGAGATCCAATGCGTTTTGGCTGCAAGATTTGGTTTCTTGGACCAAGATTTCCAAGATTTGAAATCTTGATTTTCTTGATTCTTGAAATCTCTTCGAACAGCAAAATTGGGCCAAGATTCGGTTTCTTGATTTTCTTGAAAACAAGAAAGTGAATCTTGATTTTCTTGTTCTCTCGTGTATGCATCTAAGGCCTTGCTAACAAGCTCTTGAATGGTCCCATTTAGTTTTGACCGCATTTGTCGGGCCTTTGATCTTGTTATTGGGCCTTGTGGCAATTTGAGCCCATCACATTCTTGAACTTGGATTGGGCCTTTATGACTCGTATCATGTGGTCCCAATGCATGCGGCACACTTGCTCTTGGACAGCCTTGGCAATTTGATCATGATGTTACACACCAAGGCAAGCTTAATAGATACTCTATTGTGTTTAAAGGCCAAAAATTCACTCTTACTCCTTTAAATCCCAGTGATGTATATAAAGCTCAATTAAAAATGATGAAATTTTGTGAGGGGGTGAGGGAGAAAGGACAAATAAAAAAGACAGAGAGAAAAGAGGCTAGTAGTGAAAAAATTCAAAATTTAAATGGCCCAAAGGTGAGTGAATCCGCAAGTGGTAAAAATAGAGTGAAAAATTTAATTGCAACAAAAAAAGATGTGCAGAGAGACCTATTCAATGAACAGCCTTGTATCCTTGTGAGGTTTAGGCAAAATTATTTATCTCTATCTAACATTAATAAAAATTTGCCTAGTGTGTTTCAATGTTTTTTGCAGGATTATGAGGATGTTTTTCGTGAGGCCCCTAAAGGTTTACCACCTTTGCATTGTATAGAACACTTCCATTGGCCACATATGAAAGATAACTTCTGATACGAGTCACAAAGGCCCAACCCAAGCTCAAGAAGGTGATGGGCTCAAATCAAGAAAATTAAGATTCACTTTCTTGTTTTCAAGAAAGTCAAGAAACCGAATCTTGGCCCAATTTTCCTGTTTGGAGCGATTTCAAGAATCAAGAAAATCAAGATTTCAAATCTTGGAAATCTTGGTCCAAGAAACCGAATCTTGCAGCCAAAGCGCATTGGATCTCCGTTACGAGCATCAACGACCCAATTTCGGTAGGAGATGGATCAGGAGCCCAAATTCTTGAAGGCGAGGCCTAATAACCAAATTCCAGCCCAATCAAGAAATTCCTTCATACTTAGTTGAAAATCAGGCCAAAATGTCAAAGGGCCCAATTTATAAACATTTTAATTGTTTAATTTAATATTTTAAGCTTTAGGAACATACATGTTAAATTCAGCCCAAAAACAGCCCATATATATGCTTGGCCGAATTTTCCTTTATTTATTCTATTAATTAGGTTTAATTTTATTAGTTACTTGTTAGATTAGGATTACTTGAGGCCTATTTAAAGGCATGGCCGGCCACCCCTTATTAACACTAATTCCTATTCTCAATTTGATTCTTTGTTGGTTTGGGGATTTTTATTTCAGATCTGGAAATTCAAAGTCCTAATGATAAAGAGTTGCGCGCGGACCAAGATCAAGTTGCCAAGTCACGAGAAACTCTTATGAAAGCTCTAGACGAATCAGATCTGACTTCAAAACAAAGAACAAGATTAAAAGCAAATCAGAATTGAATTGAAATTCCCCAAATTCAATTAAAAGAGTAGCAAGAAACAAAGAAATAGAATAAGCGAATCAAACGGAAATGAAAGTATGGAACGGATGCGAATCTGCCAAGGGATCGATTCGGCCAAGAATGCCTAATTTCTAGCAATCAATTGATCCCCAAATTGAAGGAGATCCAATCGGCCAAACCCTAGGAATTGGGGATTTTTGAGAACAACTCTTTGCTGCCAATGAATGATGATTTAATTCGATTCTTTGAGTTGAATATGGCTGGAAAAACAAAGAAGAACAGCAAACAAATGAGATAAAGAATCGGCACAAGTAGGAATAAAGAAATAAAAACGAAACAGCAAGAAATAAAGAAAAGTCCTAAGAACCCTTGAATTCCCGAAAGAATTCACAAATTCCTTCAAACGGCTCTAATCTCCCCTCCAAAGAATATCGATGGCAAGAAGTGATGTGATCCGGCTCGGTTGATTGAGTCGATTCACTTGATTGCCCGATCGTCGACGAGGAATAGTTGAGTTATCGGAAATAGGATGAAATAAGGCTAAAGATACGGAAGCTTTCAGATGGTTTTAAAGGTTGGCTAAGGTGATGGTAAATTTATAAGGGTAGTAGGCTCGATTTAAGTATAAAAATAAGAATAATGGAAGTTGATAAATGAAGGCTCGGTTTTGTAAAAAGATATTATAGTTGGGTAAAATCTAGGATAGTCGGTGGAATGGATAAATGAGCTTAAACACCAGAAACGATTCAACACTAAAAGTGTCACCCCGATTTCTATTCGGTTCAAGGTGGGATTGCGGAATTGTAGAAGGTTGAACGCCACACCAAAGCAAGGTGATAAGTTCAAAAGAGAACGATAGACGCCACTAGCACGCTAGATAAGTCAGATCGAAACTCGTATGAATTTAGAGAGGAGAAAACTCACTCTTTGAACAAAGTTCATTCAAATGATCAAAAGTCAAAAGTCAAAAAGTCCTTTACAAATGAAATCAACAAACTATTTATACTAGTTTCTTATGCTAATCGAATAGTCCATTCATGAACTTAATGATTAAGTAATGAACCTAAATTAAGACATGGACCTTCTAGAAAAATGACCAATGGTGTCCTTGTCCATGTTCGGCCGAATGGTACTTCAATGGGCAGCTTCATGGCTAAGGAAATGAACTTGAAGGCTTGGTGAATGTATGGGAGAGCAATGGACATGTCTAGGTTCGGCCAAGGTGTGAATGGACACTCCAAGAGATGCCTTTTGGCCGAATAGGTACTTAGGAGATCAATGGACAGCAACCGATGCATGTAAGTGAATATTCATGCATTCTTCCATTCATTGTATTAAATCATTCATGCATCATCCTTACGTTCATTGAACCAGCCCATTCATGAATCATCTTTAATTGTGTTCCCACATCATGCATTGTAAGTAGACGTTCATGCACCTAGCTTGAATGAATCTCCACATTCGGCTGTACCTAAAAACACACATGAACTTAATTAATTTCAAGCAAATTCAGCTGAACTAAATTAAAGTATAATGTGAACATCCTAAATAACATTGAGACAACTTAAATATTAACAAATCATAACACATAAATTCGGCTGGACAAATTTAAAACATGTAATAATTTAGACAAATTAAATGACATCTAGACACCTTTAATTTAGCCAAATCAAGACATATTAAACACTTGTAATAAATTAAGACATATTTAAAAGCTGTAATGAAACTTATTTACATGCTTATTTAAATGGTCTAAAACTCCAGCAAACAAAGTTAATTTAGCTAAAGAGCTAATAATGAGCTGAATTGAATTTAAACCAAGCTCAAACGAGCTGAATTGAGCTCATGTGAGCTAAAATAAAATTCGGTGAGCTGAACCAAGCTAAATGGAGCTTGAGGAGCTGAATTCAAGCTGAAATCAAGGGCATCCTTGACCAAGGTCATATCATTCCCCCCTTCTTTAGAACGATTTGTCCTCAAGTCGAGCCATTGGTTCACTCGATCGCAGCAACTTTTACTTAGCTTTCCTCGGTCGAACGGGATGGATTGGAATTGGGACAACTGAAAGGAATAACCATGAGTTAACAAGAATGGTTTCAAATAAATTTGTAATCCAAATGCAAGCAAAATAGAATAAGAAAATCCCATGGGAGTGGACGGATGCGAAGCAACATGTTCACAACCATGCAAACAAACTAATTTACTCGTTAATGCCTCATCAATTATTCGAAACGAAAATGAACATGTTCTAAGGCAATCAAATGTCTCAAATCGTTTCCACAAGTCATAACCAATATGTGAATAACGAATCAAATCAACAAAACAATCTTTGGCACCACCTAAAGAGAACAACGATGTTTCAAAAAGTTCATGAGCCTTACCTTTAAAAGTAGTAAAACAAAGATCATTTTTAAATAAAGCTGAACAGTTAAACACATCACAATTTAAATTCCTTGCAACAACCAATTCTTCAACAAAAATTTTATTACCAACCGAATAGGGCAGAGAAATTTTAAAGTTATCGTAAATCATACCTTGTTTACCTCAAGGGATGGAAAAACAAGGATCATTTTTACCTTTGTCGATCATCATAAATCTTCTCTCCTCGGAAATGTAGTCTAGTCGAATCTCTGTGGCTGAATTAACCTTAACGAAATGAAATGCGAACTTCAAATACAACCAAAAAAATGGATTAAGGAATGAATTTAAATTGAAATCAAATTTTTCATACCTCGGTTCCTTATTCAACACCCAATTATCAAAACAATAGAAATTGTTCACACAAAATTGATGAAGCTTGACTTTCCCATAAAACGAACCAAAATAGATTCCGGGTTTAAAAACTTGATTTTGAGTATTCATGCCAAAATGTAGCAAAAATTTCATTAAACCAAACACGTTAAACCAATGGGATTTTTGCATACACAGGGACAAACAATTAAAACTTTTTACATTCATCAATTCATACTTGCACAAATTCATGGATTTTCCACAAAGCGTTAATTGGTGCACAAAATTGTCACAAATGAAGAATTTAATCGCCTTTCGTGAAAAACCGTCATCACGCAAAATTAAACCTTTGGTTTGTTGATTGGAACAAAAATCAACCACATTCAGGGAGTAGCAATTAATCAGACCAAAATAAGGAGAGCGTTTAGAAATTAAGTCACTAAAAAGTATTTCAACAATTTTCAAACCTGGGGGTCGTGACTCGATCGTTAACATTTCCTCACCTCTCTTACCTTTGAACTCTTGAGGCACGTTTTCATCTTCAACCTTACCTATACTGACCATATGAAAATGTCTTTCATCGGAAAGGTAGTGAAGTTGAAAATTATCGTTTGATATCTCGGGCACCTGGAAAGAAGAAACAGAACAAGAACAAGTTTCATATGGATTAGTCGAAATGCTCCTCACTTTTTCTGGTTCGTTTATCTCTTTTTCTCTCGTTTCTTTTCTAATCTCAACTTCTTTTTTCTCTTTTCATTTCCTCTCTCATTTTCACTTTTATTTCGACCTCACTCTCTTTTGGATTTCTTTTTCTTTTTCAATCTCTTTTTCTTTTCTTTCGATTTCTTTTTCTCGCTCGTACTCTTGTACAATCTCAATTTCTTTTTCGAATTCTTTCTCTTCATTTTCTTTTTCTCTCACTTTTTCGATTTCATTACAATGTGCAGTCGACACGAAAGAATCAAAAATATAATCATTTGCCCCAAAGGAAGAGAAAATATTTTCATAGGCTTCTCATCCATTTCTTCGGGAACAATCCTCCGAGAAGGACTTCTTTGAGTCATACGATGAATAACTCGTCCTCTCTCGTTTGTCATGTTGAGAAGTTGCAAGCTCTAGGTTGCCGCGTCTTGAATTCCTTGACGAATAGGAATCCCGATAAGAATCTCTTAGCGAGTAGTCTTTGGACGCGTATCGCCGTGATGATCTCGACTCCGTTTCTCGACTTGGTGGATTTTGTTTTCGTCTGGCTCTTTCCTCCACTCGATCCAATCGATCATGCAATTTATCAAAATTTGATTTCACAATTCTACGTATCTCTTGCTTCAAATATTGGAAATCTGATTCGGAAAATTCTTGTGACACGATTTTTTTTTTAAATGATTAAAATAAAATAGAAAGTAAATACCTTACCACAAAAATCTCACGTTTCACTCACAATGAAAATTGGATAACACTCCACTCGTGTTTACACTCGTTAAATGGCTTTTGCTCGCTCTAATGTACTCACCACTCGTGCCTTTTTCCGCTCGTCTCACTCTCGTGAATTCGTATTTTGTTTCAAGAAGACTTATTGCGGCTTAGAGGGTCGGCTTCAAATGGCTTTACAAGGGATTGATGTTAGGTTACGGGTAGGCTAAAAGAAACAAGAAAGGCTTTAGGCTAAGTGTGGCTTAGAAGATGAATGGAAGAAAATGCCAAACTTACAAACTCGAAAAACATTTTTTTTTATATCGAATTTTTTTTAATTGCGTGAAATTTCACTACGGGGGATATAAAAGGGTGTAGAATGAGATTTTGGAAAAATTTCTATTGAAGTGTCTCCAGACTCTTTTTTTTACGGATATTTCACGTTCTTTTCGTCCGCACCTAAACCGTATGCATTTTTTTTTTCAATTTTTTTTTGAACTTTTTTTTACGTACCTATTTCAAATTGACTTCGAGTGCTTGTACTTCTCGTTTTTACCAGCTCTGATACCAAATAATGTGATCCGGCTCGGTTGATTGAGTCGATTCACTTGATTGCCCGATCGTCGACGAGGAATAGTTGAGTTATCGGAAATAGGATGAAATAAGGCTAAAGATGCGGAAGCTTTCAGATGGTTTTAAAGGTTGGCTAAGGTGATGGTAAATTTATAAGGGTAGTAGGCTCGATTTAAGTATAAAAATAAGAAAAATGGAAGTTGATAAATGAAGGCTCGGTTTTGTAAAAAGATATTATAGTTGGGTAAAATCTAGGATAGTCGGTGGAATGGATAAATGAGCTTAAACACCAGAAACGATTCAACACTAAAAGTGTCACCCCGATTTCTATTCGGTTCAAGGTGGGATTGCGGAATTGTAGAAGGTTGAACGCCACACCAAAGCAAGGTGATAAGTTCAAAAGAGAACGATAGACGCCACTAGCACGCTAGATAAGTCAGATCGAAACTCGTATGAATTTAGAGAGGAGAAAACTCACTCTTTGAACAAAGTTCATTCAAATGATCAAAAGTCAAAAGTCAAAAAGTCCTTTACAAATGAAATCAACAAACTATTTATACTAGTTTCTTATGCTAACCGAATAGTCCATTCATGAACTTAATGATTAAGTAATGAACCTAAATTAAGACATGGACCTTCTAGAAAAATGACCAATGGTGTCCTTGTCCATGTTCGGCCGAATGGTACTTCAATGGGCAGCTTCATGGCTAAGGAAATGAACTTGAAGGCTTGGTGAATGTATGGGAGAGCAATGGACATGTCTAGGTTCGGCCAAGGTGTGAATGGACACTCCAAGAGATGCCTTTTGGCCGAATAGGTACTTAGGAGATCAATGGACAGCAACCGATGCATGTAAGTGAATATTCATGCATTCTTCCATTCATTGTATTAAATCATTCATGCATCATCCTTACGTTCATTGAACCAGCCCATTCATGAATCATCTTTAATTGTGTTCCCACATCATGCATTGTAAGTAGACGTTCATGCACCTAGCTTGAATGAATCTCCACATTCGGCTGTACCTAAAAACACACATGAACTTAATTAATTTCAAGCAAATTCAGCTGAACTAAATTAAAGTATAATGTGAACATCCTAAATAACATTGAGACAACTTAAATATTAACAAATCATAACACATAAATTCGGCTGGACAAATTTAAAACATGTAATAATTTAGACAAATTAAATGACATCTAGACACCTTTAATTCAGCCAAATCAAGACATATTAAACACTTGTAATAAATTAAGACATATTTAAAAGCTGTAATGAAACTTATTTACATGCTTATTTAAATGGTCTAAAACTCCAGCAAACAAAGTTAATTTAGCTAAAGAGCTAATAATGAGCTGAATTGAGCTCATGTGAGCTAAAATAAAATTCGGTGAGCTGAACCAAGCTAAATGGAGCTTGAGGAGCTGAATTCAAGCTGAAATCAAGGGCATCCTTGACCAGGGTCATATCAAGAAGAAGGTTGAAGATGGCTCCCACAATCAAAAGATTGTTAAAACAACTTCTAAAGAAAACTCAAGAGAGAAATCTTGGAGAAAACTCAAAGAAAATTCTGCTCTCTCAAATCTGAAATTTAAGAATGAATCTAAGTGTTATGTACAAGGGGTGGCTGGCCATGCCTTTAAATAGGCCTCAAGTAATCCTAATCTAACAAGTAACTAATAAAATTAAACCTAATTAATAGAATAAAATAAACGAAAATTCAGCCAAGTATATATATGGGCTGTTTTGGGGCCGAATTTTACATGGATGTTCCTATAGCTTAAAAAATTAAATTAAACAATTAAAATGTTTATAAATTGGGCCCTTTGACATTCTGGCCTGATTTTCAACTAAGTATGAAGGAATTTCTTGATTGGGCTGGAATTTAGTTATTGGGCCTCGCCTTCAAGAATTTGGGCTCGTGATCCATCTCCTACCGAAATTGGGTCGTTGATGCTCGTAACGGAGATCCAATGCGCTTTGGCTGCAAGATTCGGTTTCTTGGACCAAGATTTCTGATATGGCCACGCCTCGGGCACACTTTTGGACCAGCTCCCTAAGCATTGCTTGCAAACCTATGCGAGCTAAATTAGTTCAATTCCTTTTCGTTGAGCTCCGTTTAGCTTGTTTCCAGCTCACTCGAGCTCAAGTCAGCTCATTCGAGCTCAATTCAGCTCAATCTTAACCCAATGAGCTTATTTTTAGCTTGCATTTATTTTGCTGAAATAAACCATTTAATTTGTCTTTAGTTGAATTAGTTATTTATTTTCAGTTAATTAATTTGTTAAAATCTGGACAAATAATTAATTAAGTGTTTTAATTATATCTAAATTAAATACTTAATTAATTATGATGTTTTAAATATGTCTAAAATTGTTAATATGTATGGCCAAATTTAATGTGCAAATTATTGAGTTCATATGCTGCTAATTTAATGTGTTTGAAATGCATTTAACTTGCTGATTTAATTTGCTGCAGGTTCATGAACGGATTGGTGCAATGTATGGGAGTGTGCATGCCCAATTGAGGTTCAATGGATGGCATTTAAAGGAGCACATGTGATGTGATCTAAATCGCATCATGTTGTGGCACCACTCGTTGCTATCATGATTGGCCTAAACACGAGGGCCCCAAGTGCAAGATGAAGCTCAATCTCAGCTCAACAAGCTCAATCTTAGTTTTTCCCAGCTCGATTTAGCTCACATGAGCTTAATTTAGCTCGTTTGAGCTCAATTTAGCTTACTTTAGCTTGTTTGAGCTTGGCTTAAGTTTATTTCAACTCATTTATTTTAATGTCTGAATAAATTAAGTAATTTATTAATTTAGCTTAAATTACTACAGCTCATAATTATGTTTTGACTTATTACATGTTTTAAATGTGTCTTGGCCGAATTTAATATGTCTTGTTAAGACTTTATTAAATTTGTCTAATTTAATTTATGTTTAATTAGTGTGTCTAAATTATATTAATGTTTGTTCAGCTGAATTTTATGTGATTTAATTTTGGTTCATGTGTTTTTGTAGGTGAGTTGAATTTGGAGAGTAATTAAACAAGGTTCATGCATGATAGGTTCAATGTATGGGACGGTGCATGTAAGGCCTCTTTCAATGAATGGTGGCTGATCCATTTGGCTCCCCAAGGCACCTATTTGGCCAAAAGGTGTCCAGCAACTTAAAGCACAAGCTTGGCCGATCGTATTCCCAAGGCAGCATCTAAGCCATTCACACCTCAATTTGACCAATCAGCTCCTATACATGTATGGGTGGATTCATGAACGTCCAAAGGGAGGGAATATTACCTTAATTCATCACATTGAATGTATAATGTGCATGTACAAAGGGGAGAACGAATTTACAAGGTACATGCTTCCATTCATGAACCAGCCCATCATTAAAGTTTTAATTAAGAGAGATGCATGACCCATGCACCTAGCATTCGTCCAAGAGGGGTTGGATATGAATTGAAGATGCACATTCATGGAACAAGGAAGCTTTCTTATTGGTTAAGCATGCATGAACGGGTTTTGGGAAGAAACATGATTATTCAACCATGCATGAACTTACACTATCCATGAACAGAGATTTAATGCTTGAAGTGTGAACATTTTTAATTGTTGTGTGAACACATTAGTAGCTGAATTTTAATAGGCATTAGAGAGCCTATAAATAGTTTATTTTGTTTATTGTAAAAGGTTACAGAATTTGATTATTGAAAACTTGATTGTGAGGTTTCCTCCTATCCTATTTCGTACGAGTCTCGTTCTGACTTATCTAGCTCACTAGTGGCGTCAACCCGACTTCTTGAACTTATCACCATCCTGGTGTGGCGTTCATCCACCTTTTTATACCTTTGGTTCCTACCTCTCTATAGGTAACGGGTCAAGGTCCATCTTCGACTTCCATTAAACCCACCTTAAGCAATATAAGTCCTGGGGCAATACTTTACATAGTATTGAATCGTTCTTCGCTTGAGTTCAATTTCCATTCCATTTTATCTATCTACTTAAACTTTATTTTCTTTGTTAAATTGAACCATCCATTCTCCAAACCAAGCCATTTTTGAACCCTTCTAATTACTTCCGCTTAAAACAACTCCATAAAGTTATCTCCATTCGACATCAACCAATACTTCTCGTCGACGATCGGGCAACTTAAGTGAACTCGACTCCATCAACTGAGCCGGATCACATCATTTGGTATCAGAGCTACTAAAACGAGCAGCGTCGATGTTCGTAATAAGGCCGCAAGTAGGTTCGAAACGTGAAAAAAAAATCAAAAAAAAATTTGAGTTTTAATTTAATTTTTTCCCTTGTATTTAGCTTACTATTGTATTGGAGTAACAAAAAAATCAAAAAAAAATTCGAAAAAAAAATTTGATTAAAAAAAATTCAAAAAAAAAGTGAAAAAAAAATCGAGCAAAAAAAAAGAAAAGAAAAAAAAAAGGTGAGCAAAAAAAATCAAGTTTAAAAAAAAAGTGAAAAGTCTTGCGAGTTTTTATTTTCTTCTCTTATTTACTCCGATCATCAAGTTTCCCTTCCTACCATTATTTACCATCCCAACACCACATTTTAAACCAATTTTCTTCTTTATTCAGCCTACCCTACACCCGACATTATTCCTTGTAACCCATTTTGAAATCGACCCTCAAGTAGCAAATTAAGTCTATCGAGACGAATTACGAATTTGTGAGACGAGGTCGAGTGGTAAAAGGCAAGAGAGCGTGAGTTCATTCGAAAAAAAAAGCCTAAAAGAGAGTTCAAACACGAGTGAGTGAATTTTTCTTTTTGAGCGAACTTGTGAGATTTGTGGTGAGAATTATTTTTCTTTCTAATTTAACTTTTGTTTTCTAATATTTTGTTGAAGCATGTCTGAAGAATTTTCTGAATTTGAATTCCAAATGTGGAGACAAGAAATGCAAAGGATAATGCGATTTGAATTTCGTCAATTCGACAAAGATAAAGAAGATTTGATATCTACTATCGTTGACATCAAGATTAGTGCAATCCTTCAAAGATTGGCAAATGAACCACAATGTGAAGATATGTTTCACACGCGTTGCCGTGTCCACGATAAAGTTTGTTGCCTCATTATTGATGGTGGAAGTAGGTCAAACATGGCTAGTATTCGAACGGTAAAAAAACTTGGCTTGGCCACTACCAAGCATCCACGACCCTATCAACTGCAAGGACTTGGTGTTGAAGGCAAATTTGAAGTTACTCAACAAGTGCGTGTTGCATTTTCCATCGGAAGATACCAAGACGAAGTCCTTTGTGATGTTGTGCCTATTCAAGTCTGCCATTTGTTGCTAGGAGAACCATGGCAATCGGATCGCAAGGTCATTCACGATGAACGTACCAATAGGTATTCCTTCAAGCATCAAGGAAGGAAAATCACTTTAGCGCCGCTCACACCGGAACAAGTGCAAGAAGACCAATTCAAAATGAAGCAATCCATTGAGCGAGAAAAGGAAAAAGAGATTGAAAAAGAAATTGAAAGAAAACAAAAAAAAACAAAAAAGAAAAAGAAATTGCAAAAGAAAAAGAAATCAAAAAAGTGAGAGAAAAAGAAAATGAAGAAAAGAAAATTGAAAAAGAAAAAGCGAAAAAAGAAATTGAAAGAGAGCTTGAAAAGAAATCAAGTGAAAAAGAAAGAGAGTCTATAAAAGAAACGAATGAAGTGAGTAATCACGAAAAAGAGAGGAATTTTTTTACTAACCTGATGTGATCCGGCTCGGTTGATTGAGTCGAGTTCACTTAAGTTGCCCGATCGTCGACGAGAAGTTTGTTCGAAATTGTTTTAAGATGAAGATTGTTTTCAGTTTAAGCGGAAGACTTTTAAAAGGGTTCAAAAGATAGGCTAAATTCGGATATTTTGTAGGTTCGGTTTAATAAGAAAAGAAATAAAGTTTATATTTAATAAATAGGATGGAGATGAAAAAAATGAACTTAAGTATTAAGAACGATTCAATACTATGTAAAGTATTGCCCCGGGACTTATATTGCTTAAGGTGGGTTTAATGGAAGTCGAAGATGGACCTTGACCCGTTACCTATAGAGAGGTAGGAACCAAAGGTATAAAAAGGTGGATGAACGCCACACCAGGATGGTGATAAGTTCAAAAGAGAACGATAGACGCCACTAGCACGCTAGATAAGTCAGATCGAAACTCGTACGAATTTTAGAGAGGAGAAAACTCACTCTTTGAACAAAGTTCATTCAAATGATCAAAAGTCAAAAGTCAAAAGTCCTTTACAAATGAAATCAACAAACTATTTATACTAGTTTCTTATGCTAACCGAATAGTCCATTCATGAACTTAATGATTAAGTAATGAACCTAAATTAAGACATGAACCTTCTAGAAAAATGACCAATGGTGTCCTTGTCCATGTTCGGCCGAATGGGAGATGAATGGGCAGCTTCATGTATGAGCAAACTTTGGAAGCCAATGGGATTGTCTAGGTTCAGCCATGGGATGCATGAAACTCCCAAAGGGTGTCTCTTGGCCGAATAGGTGCTTAGGAAACTCCAAGGGTCCTCCCACATGCATCGATTGTACATGGAACTTGGAAGGGGCCTTGAACCTAGCCATACATGCACTTGCATTGATTACCCCCATTCATGCATGTGTGCCGTCCAAGGGAGATGCACCTTTCAATATGCATTAATCTTCCATGTACATGAATGTATGTCCTCCAAACATTGAACCAGGCCGTGCATGAATCTTCTCATTCGTTGAACTTTCCCGTTCATGCATCTCTTCATGAATGTACCTTCCACATTCGGCTAACCTACAAAAGTAAATAACATAATTAAATAACACACAACTATTCATATAATTATAATTTAAAATAATAACTAAATAACTTAATATCACTAACTAAATTTGAACACAATAATTATAAGTCAACTTATAATAAATTCAGCTAGCTCAAAAATAGTCAAAACACTTAATGAGTTGAAATTGAGCTAGGGGTTTCGGCATGAGCTGTAGCAAACTTAATTATAAACTAAATTAAGACTTAGTTTATTGAAAGAAAGAAAGAAGGAGCTGAAAGTAAGCTCAGTTGAGCTCAAACGAGCTGAATTAAGCTCATGTGAGCTAAAATAAGATTCGGTGAGCTGAACCAAGCTAAATGGAGCTTGAGGAGCTAAATTCAAGCTGAAATCAAGGGCATCCTTGGCCAGGGTCGTATCATAACCCCCTTTCGAAATTACCTTGTGATTTTTCTTTGTTTTAGGTTTGCAAGATTCCATCCACGGATTGGTTCCAACTTCATTACCTTTCTACCGAGAGACGTTTTCAATTGATTGAAAGAGGTAAGTTGGAAGATAAAAATGATTGTCACATTTCCAATGGTAAGAAAGGTAAGGGTTCCTTATTGAGCGAGTTTCAACTCATTTACTCACATGTTTATGACAAGATTACTGAAAATTGTTTTTGTGAAAGGGTTTTTCCCATTGAATTGGTTAATTTTCGTTCATCTATTATTTATGATTTTGTTTCAACTAGTGCTTTGAAAAGTTTTTTCTATGATAAGTTTGTTGCTGGCAATTTTATTGAAGGCGTTCGATTAGATCAGCATGAACAAAGTGTGATAGTGTGCGATAAAGATTATTCACATACAAAGTTCGATTTGTTTGATTATCATATTCTGAATGATGGTGATTACACCTTCCATAGTGGTAAGAAGTGTTTTCCTATTGATGAGTATGGTATTGGCAAGAATTTTACTGAAGTACGAATAAATCCGCACAAACAAATTTTGAACTCTTGTGATACAAAGTTGGCATCTGAAACGCCTAGTCTACTTGTGTGTGGTGATAATTTGAATTTTCTATTTTTTGCGTAAATTCCCCATGTTTGAACAAGTCTATTCGAATGAGATTTACGATGTATGAATGTTTGAACATATGCATGCTCAAATTCTTTTTGTTCCACTTGTGTGAATTGTTGGTAATTAAGAAATTCACACTGCATTTTGGAACGAGTGAACAATATCGTGTGTTCAACCCTGGAGTTCGCTATTCTGGTTCATCTTTGAGAGAAGGCAAGCATTGTAAATTTTGTTTGAATGACCAAGTAAACAATCGTTGCTTGTATGATGCTTTGTCACTAAGTTTGAAAACGAGACGTGTGAATCTTGTTGGCTTGTTAAGACAAAATCAAATTTTTGATTGTAGAGAATGTTGTTTATTTTTGTTTAACAGAATCAAGACATATGAATGTTTAAAGGCATGCTTGTTTAATTTTCTTTTGATCCAAATATGTGATAAGACGATGGCATGTAAAATGGTTAGTGCATTTGAATTTGAAGATGGTGTCTCAAATCTGCCTTGCTATATAAATTCTGCATGTTTAAGTAAGATTGATCGAGTGGAACTTAGATTACATGATCATTTGGAGGACTCCTTGATAAATTTTGATTATAAATTTGATTTGATTCTGATGCATCCTTTATTACCAAGTATGGAAAACCATTGTAAACAGGTAAGATCCACTTCTACATTTGATCCCAGCATTGGATTATGCATTCTAATTTTGAATAAGATTCTGAAAAGATCGTTTGAGTTTATAAATTTTAGTGTCACTAATTCGTCCCATTTCTATGTAGGTGACACTTTGGAATGGTTTCCTCCTAAAGAGGGAGGGCATGGAACTAAATCATTTTCTTTTCAAACCATTTGTGGTTCTTGGAGTTTTAAAAACAATACTTTTCGGATCATGAACAAAAGGGCTTGTGATCTCGAAAAATTTTTCGCGAGCAAGTGGCCCGATTTGAGGACAAATTGTCTTCAAGAGGGAGGGTATGATGTGATCTCAATCGCATCATGTTGTGGCACCACTCGTTGCTATCATGATTGGCCTAAACACGAGGGCCCCAAGTGCAAGATAAAGCTCAATCTCAGCTCAACAAGCTCAATCTTAGTTTTTCCCAGCTCGATTTAGCTCACATGAGCTTAATTTAGCTCGTTTGAGCTCAATTTAGCTTACTTTAGCTCGTTTGAGCTTGGCTTAAGTTTATTTCAACTCATTTATTTTAATATCTGAATAAATTAAGTAATTTATTAATTTAGCTTAAATTACTACAGCTCATAATTATGTTTTGACTTATTACATGTTTTAAATGTGTCTTGGCCGAATTTAATATGTCTTGTTAAGACTTTATTAAATTTGTCTAATTTAATTTATGTTTAATTAGTGTGTCTAAATTATATTAATGTTTGTTCAGCTGAATTTTATGTGATTTAATTTTGGTTCATGTGTTTTTGTAGGTGAGTTGAATTTGGAGAGTAATTAAACAAGGTTCATGCATGATAGGTTCAATGTATGGGACGGTGCATGTAAGGCCTCTTTCAATGAATGGTGGCTGATCCATTTGGCTCCCCAAGGCACCTATTTGGCCAAAAGGTGTCCAGCAACTTAAAGCACAAGCTTGGCCGATCGTATTCCCAAGGCAGCATCTAAGCCATTCACACCTCAATTTGACCAATCAGCTCCTATACATGTATGGGTGGATTCATGAACGTCCAAAGGGAGGGAATATTACCTTAATTCATCACATTGAATGTATAATGTGCATGTACAAAGGGGAGAATGAATTTACAAGGTACATGCTTCCATTCATGAACCAGCCCATCATTAAAGTTTTAATTAAGAGAGATGCATGACCCATGCACCTAGCATTCGTCCAAGAGGGGTTGGATATGAATTGAAGGTGCACATTCATGGAACAAGGAAGCTTTCTTATCGGTTAAGCATGCATGAACGGGTTTTGGGAAGAAACATGATTATTCAACCATGCATGAACTTACACTATCCATGAACAGAGATTTAATGCTTGAAGTGTGAACATTTTTAATTGTTGTGTGAGCACATTAGTAGCTGAATTTTAATAGGCATTAGAGAGCCTATAAATAGTTTATTTTGTTTATTGTAAAAGGTTACAGAATTTGATTATTGAAAACTTGATTGTGAGGTTTTCTCCTATCCTATTTCGTACGAGTCTCGTTCTGACTTATCTAGCTCGCTAGTGGCGTCAACCCGACTTCTTGAACTTATCACCATCCTGGTGTGGCGTTCATCCACCTTTTTATACCTTTGGTTCCTACCTCTCTATAGGTAAGGGGTCAAGGTCCATCTTCGACTTCCATTAAACCCACCTTAAGCAATATAAGTCCCGGGGCAATACTTTACATAGTATTGAATCGTTCTTCGCTTGAGTTCAATTTCCATTCCATTTTATCTATCTACTTAAACTTTATTTTCTTTGTTAAATCGAACCATCCATTCTCCAAACCAAGCCATTTTTGAACCCTTCCAATTACTTCCGCTTAAAACAACTCCATAAAGTTATCTCCATTCGACATCAACCAATACTTCTCGTCGACGATCGGGCAACTTAAGTAAACTCGACTCCATCAACTGAGCCGGATCACATCAACATGCATTTGGGACGTTCATGCAAGAGGGAGTTGCTGAAAGTTCATGTATTTGAAGATTCATGGATCATATTTATGGGGGAAAATACATGGGACGTTTCATACATGATTCATGCATTTTCAAGATGACCATTCAAGTATTTTAGGCACATTAATGCCTCATTCAGCCAAGGGAGATGTAGGATCATTAAAGAGCTGCACATTCATGGAATTTTGGAGATTCTTCAAGGCTAAGGATGCATGAATGCATCAAGTGAAGCATCATGATAGTTCGGCCAATTCATGTACCATCTTCAAGCATGAACTGGATTTTAATGCTATTTGTGTGAACATGTTAAATACCTGTGTGAACAGAATTTAAGTTAGTGTGAACAACATAGATGCTGAATATCAATAGGCATTTTAGGCTTACAAATAGCTTACTTGTTTATTGTAAAAGGTTACAGAATTTGATCAATTAAAATAGAACTTTTGTTCTTGTGAGGTTACCTCCTCTCTTCTTTCATTCGAGTCTCGAAGCGACTTATCTAGCTTGCTAGTGGTGTCAATCCGAACTCCATTGAACTTATCACTGAATCGGTGTGGTGTTCAACCATCTTCCTATACCTTTGGTTCTTACCTCCATATAGGTAACGGGTCAAGGTCCGCTTCTATCCTTCATCAAAATTCACCTTAAGCAATATAAGACTCGGGGCAATACTTTTTAGTATTGAATCATTCTTAAAGTTTGAGTTCTTTATCCATTTCCATTTATTTATCATCTTTGTAACTTAATTCTTTGTTAAACCGAACCTATCTTTCATCAAACCAAAACCCATCCTTTGAACCCATTTTGCCTACCTTCCGCTTATAAAACATTCAAACTCCATCTATCTACAAATTTGAACGAGCTTCTCGTCGACCATCTTAAGTGAACCCGACTCAATCAATCGGGCCGGATCACATCAATTTCCAAGATTTGAAATCTTGATTTTCTTGATTCTTGAAATCTCTCCAAACAGCAAAATTGGGCCAAGATTCGGTTTCTTGACTTTCTTGAAAACAAGAAAGTGAATCTTGATTTTCTTGATTTGAGCCCATCACCTTCTTGAGCTTGGGTTGGGCCTTTGTGACTCGTATCATTCCCCCCTTCCTCTAAAAGATTCATCCTCGAATCTGAAAAATCAACTGAACTCGACTTTCCTCTATCGAACGGGACTAATGGCAATTGAGTCCACTGAAAAAAATAGCCATGAGATAGTAAATAAAAATCTCGCCATTGTTGCTTCACGATCCTCCTCCACGCCGGCTCTTATCATAGCGATTTCCATGTCTTTATAGTAGTCGTCGATAGTTCGGTGGCCTTGTGTGAGATTTTGCAATCGTTGGTACAACTTGATGCAATCGAGCCCCATGAGTGCGAACGATGTTTCCCTCGAGCTGCCTAAAGGACCTATTACCAGAGCTAGGGCTAAGAAGTTTAAAGACACAATTTCAGCTTTGGTTGATCGGGTTTGGGGTGAATCCGTGGCCAGTCTACTTGAAAACTCATGGACCAGCAAGATGAGCAAACCGTGCACTTTACTTCAAGCTCTTCCAGCTTAATTTTTAACAAGCTCGTTTTTAGCTTATTCATTTTTTTGAAATAATTAATTAAATTGTCTTAGTTGCTGTTGAGTTTAATTTGAGTCTTAGTTAAATATTTCTTGGTTCAGCCGAATTAATGTGTGAGATTTAAGCTAAGTAAATTTGTTGAATTTTCTAGGACAACGTATATGGACGGCAAAGAAGAGGTGGACTGCAACATGCATAAAAGCCGAATTGATGTGGAGGTGAACGGCATGAAATTAAGGAAGCATTTGACCAACATGATACGGAGGCGCACGCGGACCAAGATCGAGTTGCCAAGTCACGAGAAATTCCTACGAAAGCTCTAAACGAACAGATCTGAAATCAAACAAAGAACGAGATTAAATCTGGAAAATTAAAATCTAGAATAAGAACCCTAAAAATCAGCAAGATCTAATCAAGGAACGAAACACTTATGAAAGAGGTTTCTTGAAACCAAGAACACGAAGTTGATTCCCAAGAATGAACTCCCACAAACCGAATTTGTCAAAGAACACCAAATCAGCAAGCAAATTAGATCGACCAGAATTTCTTGAAACAAATTAGGGTTTATGCGTCAATGAGAAAGAAAGAAATTGAAGGCATAAAACGGCTATTGAGGCTGAGAAAGCGAGGGCAATCTGCTCAATTGACCACCACGAAAGTTTCCCCTAAGTTTCCACAACCAAATTCACCCAAGAAGAATAAGTGTGCATTCGGCAAGAACCCTAGAATTTGGGGATTTAGGGCTGATTGTCGAACTCCAGCAAAAAGTGAAATTGATCAATTCTTTAAGATAAACGAGGGCTGGAAACACAAATAAAACAGCAAATAGATTAGAATTAAGATTCGGCACAAGTAGAATTAAATAAAAGAAATTGAACAGCAAAAATTAAAGGATAAGTCCTAAAGATCCTTGAAATCCCGAAAGATTTCACAAATCTCTTCAAACGGCTCTAATCTCCCCTCCAAAGAATATCGATGGCAAGAAGAAGGTTGAAGATGGCTCCCACAATCAAAAGATTGTTAAAACAACTTCTAAAGAAAGCTCAAGAGAGAATTCTTGGAGAAAACCCCAAAGAAAATTCTGCACTCAACAAATCTGAAATTTGATAGAAAAAATAATAATAAGATGTTTTTACAAAGGGTGGCTGGCCAATGCTTATATAGGCCTCCAACAAATCCTAATCTCACAAGTAACTAATAAAAAATTAAACCTAATTAATAAAATAACAAGGTAAATTCGGCCATGCACTTATATGGGCTGTTTTGGGCCGAATTTTACATGTATTGCTCCTAAAGATTAAAAAATTAAATTAAACAAGTAAGATGTTTACAAATTGGGCCCTTTGACATTTTGGCCTGATTTTCAACTAAGTATGAAGAAATTTCTTGATTGGGCTGGATTTTGGTTATTGGGCCTCGCCTTCAAGAATTTGGGCTCGTGATCCATCTCTTACCAAAATTGGGTCGTTCACGCTCGTAATGGAGATCCAATGCGTTTTGGCTGCAAGATTTGGTTTCTTGGACCAAGATTTCCAAGATTTGAAATCTTGATTTTCTTGATTCTTGAAATCTCTTCGAACAGCAAAATTGGGCCAAGATTCGATTTCTTGATTTTCTTGAAAACAAGAAAGTGAATCTTGATTTTCTTGTTCTCTCGTGTATGCATCTAAGGCCTTGCTAACAAGCTCTTGAATGGTCCCATTTAGTTTGGACAGCATTTGTCGGGCCTTTGATCTCGTTATTGGGCCTTGTAGCAATTTGAGCCCATCACGTTCTTGAACTTGGATTGGGCCTTTATGACTCGTATCATTCCCCCCTTCCTCAAAAAGCTTCATCCTCGAATCTGAAAAATCAAATGAACTCGACTTTCCTCTATCGAACGGGACTAATGGTAATTGAGTCCACTGAAAATAATATCCATGAGATAGTAAATAGCAACGGAAACAAGCTTGTAGTCCAATCATAAGTATAACAGAACAGGTATAACCCATGTGAATGGACAGATTCAGATTACCATGCAAACAATCTAATTTACTCGCCACTGCCTCGTCAAATATTCAAAACGAAGATGGACATGTTTTAAGGCGTTCAGTCGTCTCAAATTGTTCCCACAAACCATGAATAAATTGCGAGTAATAAATCAAATGGTAAACATAATCGTCACAAGTAGGTATTTGAAAAGATTCACATGGTTCACAGAGTTGCATAATTATACCATGCATTAATCGACGGTCTATAGATTCACTCACACATGCATTATCAAAAACAAGAATCTTTTTATCAACCATCAAAATAGATAGATCATCAATAAATAAAATAGGACAGTCAAGCACGTTTCGATCTAAGTGTTTATCAACAAGATCTTTATCACTATCCGAGGAGTACAAAAGTGTTTCAAAAGTTTCAAGCATCTTCCGTTGATAAGCAAAAGAATAAGGGTCGATTTTACCTTTTTCATTTAAAACAAACCTTCGCTCATCGGGGGCATAGTGTAGTCGAATCTCCGTTGTTGAGTTAACCTTTGTCAAATGGAACTCAAACTTCATGTACAACCACATAAACTGTTTAAGGCACGAATATAAATTGAAAACAAATTTGGAAAATTTCGTTACCTTATTCTCCAAAACAGATTTGGACAAATTCGAGGATTTTACACAAGGTAAATCAAGAGAATAACAAATCACGCTTCTTTTCGTAATGACTTTATCAACCACAATCGAAGAGTAACAATTAATCGGATCAAAATGAGGGGATCTTTTAAGAACTAAGTTACCAAAAGTTTTATCAATAATTTTCAAATCTGCACTGGACTCGGTTTCTAAAATTTCCTTACCTCGCTTACCTTCAGGATCATGTGGTGTGATTTCATCTTTGCCTAAGTTGATCGTATGAAAGCGTCTTTCATTTGAGAGGTATTGAAGTTGAAAGTTATTGTTCGATCTTTTGAGAACCTGAAAAGAAGCAACACAAGAAAAATTCATATCTTGGTTAGAGGAAACATTCCTTACTACCCTTTCCACGTCTTTTTCTTTTGTTTCTTTTTCTAATTCATTTTCTCTTCTTTCTTCAATTTCTTTTTCACTCTCAATCTCTTTTTGCTCTTTTTCATTCTCTTTTTCTTTTTCCTCACTTGTTTTAACAGAATTTTTCAGTTTGATTTGGTCCTCATGGACTTGTTCCGGAGTGAGCGGTACTAAGGTGAGTTTCTTTCCTTGATGCTTGAAAGAACACCTATTGGTACGACCATCGTGAGTGACTTTTCGATCCAGTTGCCATGGTTCTCCTAGCAACAAATGGCAGGCTTGAATAGGCATTACGTCGCACACAACTTCGTCTTGATACTTACCGATAGAAAAGGCGATGCGCACAAGCCCAAATTCTTAAAGGCGAGGCCCAATAAGCAAATTCCCAGCCCAATCAATAAATCCATACATATTTAGTTGAAAATCAGGCCAAAATGTCAAAGGGCCCAATTTGTAAACATTTTAGTTGTTTAAGTTAATTTTTAAGTTTTAGGAATATCACATGTTAAATTCGGCCCAAAACAGCCCAATAGGATGCATGGCCGAATTTTCCTTTGTTTTTTTTAATTAATTAAGTTTAATTTTTTTAAGTTTTCTAATTAGATTAGGATTTGTTGGAGGTAAACATCTTATTATTATTTTTTCTATCAAATTTCAGATTTGTTGAGTGCAGAATTTTCTTTGGGGTTTTCTCCAAGAATTCTCTCTTGAGTTTTCTTTAGAAGTTGTTTTAACAATCTTTTGATTGTGGGAGCCATCTTCAACCTTCTTCTTGCCATCGATATTCTTTGGAGGGGAGATTAGAGCCGTTTGAAGAGATTTGTGAAATCTTTCGGGATTTCAAGGATCTTTAGGACTTATCCTTTAATTTTTGCTGTTCAATTTCTTTTATTTAATTCTACTTGTGCCGAATCTTAATTCTAATCTATTTGCTGTTTTATTTGTGTTTCCCGCCCTCGTTTATCTTAAAGAATTGATCAATTTCACTTTTTGCTGGAGTTCGACAATCAGCCCTAAATCCCCAAATTCTAGGGTTCTTGCCGAATGCACACTTATTCTTCTTGGGTGAATTTGGTTGTGGAAACTTAGGGGAAACTTTCGTGGTGGTCAATTGAGCAGATTGCCCTCGCTTTCTCAGCCTCAATAGCCGTTTTATGCCTTCAATTTCTTTCTTTCTCATTGACGCATAAACCCTAATTTGTTTCAAGAAATTCTGGTCGATCTAATTTGCTTGCTGATTTGGTGTTCTTTGACAGATTCGGCTTGTGGGAGTTCATTCTTGGGAATCAATTTCGTGTTCTTGGTTTCAAGAAACCTCTTTCATAAGTGTTTCGTTCCTTGATTAGATCTTGCTGATTTTTAGGGTTCTTATTCCAGATTTTAATTTTCCAGATTTAATCTCATTCCTTGTTTGATTTCAGATCTGTTCGTTTAGAGCTTTCGTAGGAGTTTCTCGTGACTTGACGACTCGATCTTGGTCCGCGCATTCCTTTATCATTTGGTATCAGATTTTGGGCGTTTTGGGTGTTCTTGGTTGATTTCTACACTGATCTCTATTTTTTAAAGCATAAACAGCAGTTTTACACAGAAAAATTGTTCAAAAAAAATTCATTTGAGTGGGTAAACGTTGTCTGATTGATCTTAAATTTTACATACATGTTTTTGGCACTGTGATTGAATATAAAAAAATTATTCCCGCAAAAAAATCAGTCAAAAAAGTCAAAAAAATCAAAAAATAAGAAATTCAATAAAATTTTAAAAAAAGATTCAGCGGGTTGAATTTGGTTCCCAAAATTTCCAGATCAAAAATTCAATATATAAGGACACTCCAGATTTAATTTCGTTATTTTTGGAGATCGGGAACACCTCAAACGAAGTTGTCAAGTTACTCCGCAGTTTTTCGGGTTTTCTGTTTTCAGCAATTTTTATTGATTCTTAGCTGTAGGTTTTCATTTGTTTACCTTTATTCTTCCTTTACGTTATCTAACACCTTCTTGTTTCTTGTGTTAGTAGGATTTAAACGTGTGCACAACTTCTTCCTCGGTGCAACACGAATCAATTGGTGTCTCGTCAGTTTTTGGCATCCTAGTGCAAATTAGGATTCTTTGGTAGTTTGGTTAACACTCTCTAATTGGTTGATATAAACTCTGATAAAGAACTCACAAGATTGAATTCGACCTCATTGAGAATTTGATTTTTTCTTTTTGAGTGATTAACGGTGAGGTTTGATAACTTTTATTTTTGAGCGTTGAGTGTTTTGTAGGTTTTAAAAAAAATGTCTACAGGTGATAATAATAGTGACATATTTAAAAAATTCCAACAACAGTTGGATGAACAGGCTGCTGCTCTTCGAGCTTTGATTGCTACCATCAATGAGGTGCAAGTGAATCAAAAACATCAATATCGAGATCCAATTAAGGAAGATAGGGATAACCAGCCCCATAGGTGCAGCCCTCAACGTGTCCCTAGAATGGATGATGATTTTCATGATCGTGGACAATCATCTTTGGCAAAACCAAAGAGTGAGCAGCAACGAGAACATCTCTTTCATACTCGCTGCCATGTACAAGGTAAGCTTTGTAGAGTTATTATTGATGGTGAAAGTTGCTCGAACATAGCCAGCACGACGATGGTGGAAAAGCTTTGCTTAACCACTACCAAGCATCCACAACCTTATCAACTACAAGGGCTTAGCAACGAAGGCCAATTTAGGGTCACTCAACAAGTGCGCATTGCCTTTTCTATCGGTAAGTATCAAGACGAAGTTGTGTGCGACGTAATGCCTATTCTGATGTGATCTCAATCGCATCATGTTGTGGCACCACTCGTTGCTATCATGATTGGCCTAAACACGAGGGCCCCAAGTGCAAGATGAAGCTCAATCTCAACTCAACAAGCTCAATCTTAGTTTTTCCCAGCTCGATTTAGCTCACATGAGCTTAATTTAGCTCGTTTGAGCTCAATTTAGCTTACTTTAGCTCGTTTGAGCTTGGCTTAAGTTTATTTCAACTCATTTATTTTAATGTCTGAATAAATTAAGTAATTTATTAATTTAGTTTAAATTACTACAGCTCATAATTATGTTTTGACTTATTACATGTTTTAAATGTGTCTTGGCCAAATTTAATATGTCTTGTTAAGACTTTATTAAATTTGTCTAATTTAATTTATGTTTAATTAGTGTGTCTAAATTATATTAATGTTTGTTCAGCTGAATTTTATGTGATTTAATTTTGGTTCATGTGTTTTTGTAGGTGAGCTGAATTTGGAGAGTAATTAAACAAGGTTCATGCATGATAGGTTCAATGTATGGGACGGTGCATGTAAGGCCTCTTTCAATGAATGGTGGCTTATCCATTTGGCTCCCCAAGGCACCTATTTGGCCAAAAGGTGTCCAGCAATTTAAAGCACAAGCTTGGCTGATCGTATTCCCAAGGCAGCATCTAAGCCATTCACACCTCAATTTGACCAATCAGCTCCTATACATGTATGGGTGGATTCATGAACGTCCAAAGGGAGGAAATATTACCTTAATTCATCACATTGAATGTATAATGTGCATGTACAAAGGGGAGAACGAATTTAGAAGGTACATGCTTCCATTCATGAACCAGCCCATCATTAAAGCTTTAATTAAGAGAGATACATGACCCATGCACCTAGCATTTGTCCAAGAGGGGTTGGATATGAATTGAAGATGCACATTCATGGAACAAGGAAGCTTTCTTATTGGTTAAGCATGCATGAACGGGTTTTGGGAAGAAACATGATTATTCAACCATGCATGAACTTACACTATCCATGAACAGAGATTTAATACTTGAAGTGTGAACATTTTTAATTGTTGTGTGAACACATTAGTAGCTGAATTTTAATAGGCATTAGAGAGCCTATAAATAGTTCATTTTGTTTATTGTAAAAGGTTACAGAATCTGATCAATTAAACTTAATAGAACTTTTGTTCTTGTGAGGTTACCTCCTCTCTTCTTTCGTTCGAGTCTCGAAGCGACTTATCTAGCTTGCTAGTGGTGTCAATCCGAACTCCATTGAACTTATCACCGAATCGGTGTGGCGTTCAACCATATTTTTATACCTTTGGTTCTTACCTCTATATAGGTATTGGGTCAAGGTTCGCTTCTATCCTTCCACAAATTTCACCTTAAGCAATATAAGACTCGGGCAATACTTTTTAGTATTGAACATTCTTGACGTTTAAGTTTTATTTTCCATCTCCATCAATTACCTTTTTCTAACCTACCTTGTTTCTATTCTAAACCGAATTTATCAACACCAAACCACTCATCTAAACCCTCTCAAAGCTTCCGCAACCCTTAGCCTAAATCACCCAATTTTGACAACTCCAACTACTCCTCGTAGACGATCGGGCAACTTTGTGAAACGACTCGATTAACCTGGGCCGGATCACATCATTTGGTATCAGAGCTACTAAAACGAGGAGTACCGATGTTCGTAATAAGGCCGCAAGTAGGTTCGAAACGTGAAAAAAAAATCAAAAAAAAAGTTTGAGTTGTAATTTAATTTTTTTTCCCTTGTATTTAGCTTACTATTGTATTGGAGTAACAAAAAAAAAATCAAAAAAAAATTCGAAAAAAAAATTGATTGAAAAAAAAAATTCAAAAAAAAAGTGAAAAAAAAATCGAGCAAAAAAAAAAAGGTGAGCAAAAAAAATCAAGTTAAAAAAAAAAGTGAAAAGTCTTGCGAGTTTTTATTTTTTTTCTCTCTTATTTGCTCCGATCATCAAGTTTCCCTTCCTAGCATTATTTACCCATCCCAACGCCACACTTAGCCTTGATTTTATTTTGTTTAGCCTACCCTACACCCACATCATTCCTTTGTAACCTATTTTGAAACCGACCCTCAAGTAGCAAATTAAGTCTATCGAGACGAATTACGAAATTGTGAGACGAGGTCGAGAGGTAAAAGGCACGTGTGTTTTACATCAAAGAAAAAGCCATTAAAGAGTGTAAACACGAGTGGAGTGTTATCCAATTTTCATTGTGAGTGAAACGTGAGATTTTTGTGGTGAGGTATTTACTTTCTATTTTATTTTAATCATTTTTTTTAAAAAAAAAACATGTCACAAGAATTTTCCGAATCAGATTTCCAATATTTGAAGCAAGAGATACGTAGAATTGTGAAATCAAATTTTGATAAATTGCATGATAGATTGGATCGAATAGAGACAAGAGCCCAACAAAAGCAAATTTCATCGAGTCATGAGACGGAGTTAAGATCATCCCGACGACACTACTCGACAAGAAACTCTTATCAAGACGTTTATTCAACAAGGCGTACGAGACCAAGAGTAGCAAACTCCGAGTTTGAGTCCTTCCGAGATGATAAACGAAAAAGTAAACGTGTCTCTACAAGTGCCTCAATTTATTCATCTACAAAGGATTATTTACGAAGAGGCGAACGTGCTTCAAGAGTGTCAAAGTACTCGGCTACGGAAGATCTATCACAAAGAGAAGATTGCCATTTGTGTGAAGAACCCTTTTCTTATTCTCAACAAAAGGTTTCTCTTTTTGATGATTTATACTTTTGTAATGAAATCGAAACATCATGTGAAAAAGAAAAAGAGTGTGAGCGAGAAAATGAAAAAGAAAAAGAAATGAAAGAAAAAGAAGATGAGTGTGAGATAGAAAAGAAAATTGAAAATGAGATTGAGAATAAAAACGAGTGCGAAAAAGAAAAGGAAACCGAAAAAGAGAGTGAGATTGAAGGAAGAAACGAGAGTGAAGAAGAAAGGAGTGTTGTTACTAACCATCCTATGAATTTTCCTTGTTTTGTTTCTACTTTTCAGGTTTCTCGAAATCCCATCGATCAATTTCAACTTCAATACTTTTCTAAGGAGAAACGATTTCGATTAGTCGAGAAAGGTAAGATCGTAGATGACCCTAGTTCACAAGTGCTTAAAGGTAAGCCATGTAAGGGAGCTACTGTATTTGAGTCTTCTCAATCTTACTTGATTCTTGATGACGAGATTAGCAAAGACTTAGTTTGTGAGAAAGTTTTTCATCTTGATCTGATTGGAAATCATAATTTGATTGTTGATAAATGTGTTTTACATAGTAATGTGAAATATCTTTCTGCTCATGAGCCTATCATTGTCAAGATTGATCAAGAAGTAAGTCCAGGTAAGCCCAAACAAAATTTGGGATTGTGTGATGAAAAGTTGACATCTAATCTGTGTGCTTGTGATGATCATGTGAATTATCTAAATTGTGGTGTGAACTTTTCTTGTTTACGTGTGCGAATGAAATATGAAGGATTTGATTGCTCGAATGTATGTATGCCTAACTCCTATTTGCTTGACATGTGTGAAGTCTTGGTGAAGAAGAAATTTTTGTTGCGTTGCGAAACGACCAATGAAAATCGCGTTTTTAAACCCGGGATATACATTCCTAAGTTAACGTCAAGCCAAGCAAGAGGAAGCTTTATTTTTGACCCCGGAGATTATTATTCTTTGTTCTTGTTAAAAGGGTTTGGATTTTGCAATTTTGATTTTCGAGATTATGCTTTTCGACTGACTTGTGATTTAGGTTTGTGTCCATTGGAGAAAAAGGTAAGAACGGTTTTTACTTTTGATCCCGGCACTGGTTCATTGGTTCAATTTTTGCATAAGATCTTAAGAAGACCTTTTGAACTTATAAACCATGGTGTCACTAATCTATTTAATTTTTGTGTAGGTGACACTTCGAAGTGGTTCCCTCCTAAAGAGGGAGGGTATAAACATAAATTGTGTCCTACTCAAGGCATGTCTGATTTCCAGGTTTTTGGGAGCAACTATGCCAATTCCATCGACAAAGGGGCTGGTGACGATGTAAAATTTTTTTTGAGAAAATGGCCCGATTTGAGGACAAATCGTCTTCAAGAGGGAGGGTATGATGTGATCTCAATCGCATCATGTTGTGGCACCACTCGTTGCTATCATGATTGGCCTAAACACGAGGGCCCCAAGTGCAAGATGAAGCTCAATCTCAACTCAACAAGCTCAATCTTAGTTTTTCCCAGCTCGATTTAGCTCACATGAGCTTAATTTAGCTCGTTTGAGCTCAATTTAGCTTACTTTAGCTCGTTTGAGCTTGGCTTAAGTTTATTTCAACTCATTTATTTTAATGTCTGAATAAATTAAGTAATTTATTAATTTAGTTTAAATTACTACAGCTCATAATTATGTTTTGACTTATTACATGTTTTAAATGTGTCTTGGCCAAATTTAATATGTCTTGTTAAGACTTTATTAAATTTGTCTAATTTAATTTATGTTTAATTAGTGTGTCTAAATTATATTAATGTTTGTTCAGCTGAATTTTATGTGATTTAATTTTGGTTCATGTGTTTTTGTAGGTGAGCTGAATTTGGAGAGTAATTAAACAAGGTTCATGCATGATAGGTTCAATGTATGGGACGGTGCATGTAAGGCCTCTTTCAATGAATGGTGGCTTATCCATTTGGCTCCCCAAGGCACCTATTTGGCCAAAAGGTGTCCAGCAATTTAAAGCACAAGCTTGGCCGATCGTATTCCCAAGGCAGCATCTAAGCCATTCACACCTCAATTTGACCAATCAGCTCCTATACATGTATGGGTGGATTCATGAACGTCCAAAGGGAGGAAATATTACCTTAATTCATCACATTGAATGTATAATGTGCATGTACAAAGGGGAGAACGAATTTAGAAGGTACATGCTTCCATTCATGAACCAGCCCATCATTAAAGCTTTAATTAAGAGAGATACATGACCCATGCACCTAGCATTTGTCCAAGAGGGGTTGGATATGAATTGAAGATGCACATTCATGGAACAAGGAAGCTTTCTTATTGGTTAAGCATGCATGAACGGGTTTTGGGAAGAAACATGATTATTCAACCATGCATGAACTTACACTATCCATGAACAGAGATTTAATGCTTGAAGTGTGAACATTTTTAATTGTTGTGTGAACACATTAGTAGCTGAATTTTAATAGGCATTAGAGAGCCTATAAATAGTTTATTTTGTTTATTGTAAAAGGTTACAGAATCTGATCAATTAAACTTAATAGAACTTTTGTTCTTGTGAGGTTACCTCCTCTCTTCTTTCGTTCGAGTCTCGAAGCGACTTATCTAGCTTGCTAGTGGTGTCAATCCGAACTCCATTGAACTTATCACCGAATCGGTGTGGCGTTCAACCATATTTTTATACCTTTGGTTCTTACCTCTATATAGGTATTGGGTCAAGGTTCGCTTCTATCCTTCCACAAATTTCACCTTAAGCAATATAAGACTCGGGCAATACTTTTTAGTATTGAACATTCTTGACGTTTAAGTTTTATTTTCCATCTCCATCAATTACCTTTTTCTAACCTACCTTGTTTCTATTCTAAACCGAATTTATCAACACCAAACCACTCATCTAAACCCTCTCAAAGCTTCCGCAACCCTTAGCCTAAATCACCCAATTTTGACAACTCCAACTACTCCTCGTAGACGATCGGGCAACTTTGTGAAACGACTCGATTAACCTGGGCCGGATCACATCATTTGGTATCAGAGCTACTAAAACGAGGAGTACCGATGTTCGTAATAAGGCCGCAAGTAGGTTCGAAACGTGAAAAAAAAATCAAAAAAAAGTTTGAGTTGTAATTTAATTTTTTTTCCCTTGTATTTAGCTTACTATTGTATTGGAGTAACAAAAAAAATCAAAAAAAAATTCGAAAAAAAAATTGATTGAAAAAAAAAATTCAAAAAAAAAGTGAAAAAAAAATCGAGCAAAAAAAAAAGGTGAGCAAAAAAAAATCAAGTTAAAAAAAAAAGTGAAAAGTCTTGCGAGTTTTTATTTTTTTTCTCTCTTATTTGCTCCGATCATCAAGTTTCCCTTCCTAGCATTATTTACCCATCCCAACGCCACACTTAGCCTTGATTTTATTTTGTTTAGCCTACCCTACACCCACATCATTCCTTTGTAACCTATTTTGAAACCGACCCTCAAGTAGCAAATTAAGTCTATCGAGACGAATTACGAAATTGTGAGACGAGGTCGAGAGGTAAAAGGCACGTGTGTTTTACATCAAAGAAAAAGCCATTAAAGAGTGTAAACACGAGTGGAGTGTTATCCAATTTTCATTGTGAGTGAAACGTGAGATTTTTGTGGTGAGGTATTTACTTTCTATTTTATTTTAATCATTTTTTTTAAAAAAAAAACATGTCACAAGAATTTTCCGAATCAGATTTCCAATATTTGAAGCAAGAGATACGTAGAATTGTGAAATCAAATTTTGATAAATTGCATGATAGATTGGATCGAATAGAGACAAGAGCCCAACAAAAGCAAATTTCATCGAGTCATGAGACGGAGTTAAGATCATCCCGACGACACTACTCGACAAGAAACTCTTATCAAGACGTTTATTCAACAAGGCGTACGAGACCAAGAGTAGCAAACTCCGAGTTTGAGTCCTTCCGAGATGATAAACGAAAAAGTAAACGTGTCTCTACAAGTGCCTCAATTTATTCATCTACAAAGGATTATTTACGAAGAGGCGAACGTGCTTCAAGAGTGTCAAAGTACTCGGCTACGGAAGATCTATCACAAAGAGAAGATTGCCATTTGTGTGAAGAACCCTTTTCTTATTCTCAACAAAAGGTTTCTCTTTTTGATGATTTATACTTTTGTAATGAAATCGAAACATCATGTGAAAAAGAAAAAGAGTGTGAGCGAGAAAATGAAAAAGAAAAAGAAATGAAAGAAAAAGAAGATGAGTGTGAGATAGAAAAGAAAATTGAAAATGAGATTGAGAATAAAAACGAGTGCGAAAAAGAAAAGGAAACCGAAAAAGAGAGTGAGATTGAAGGAAGAAACGAGAGTGAAGAAGAAAGGAGTGTTGTTACTAACCATCCTATGAATTTTCCTTGTTTTGTTTCTACTTTTCAGGTTTCTCGAAATCCCATCGATCAATTTCAACTTCAATACTTTTCTAAGGAGAAACGATTTCGATTAGTCGAGAAAGGTAAGATCGTAGATGACCCTAGTTCACAAGTGCTTAAAGGTAAGCCATGTAAGGGAGCTACTGTATTTGAGTCTTCTCAATCTTACTTGATTCTTGATGACGAGATTAGCAAAGACTTAGTTTGTGAGAAAGTTTTTCATCTTGATCTGATTGGAAATCATAATTTGATTGTTGATAAATGTGTTTTACATAGTAATGTGAAATATCTTTCTGCTCATGAGCCTATCATTGTCAAGATTGATCAAGAAGTAAGTCCAGGTAAGCCCAAACAAAATTTGGGATTGTGTGATGAAAAGTTGACATCTAATCTGTGTGCTTGTGATGATCATGTGAATTATCTAAATTGTGGTGTGAACTTTTCTTGTTTACGTGTGCGAATGAAATATGAAGGATTTGATTGCTCGAATGTATGTATGCCTAACTCCTATTTGCTTGACATGTGTGAAGTCTTGGTGAAGAAGAAATTTTTGTTGCGTTGCGAAACGACCAATGAAAATCGCGTTTTTAAACCCGGGATATACATTCCTAAGTTAACGTCAAGCCAAGCAAGAGGAAGCTTTATTTTTGACCCCGGAGATTATTATTCTTTGTTCTTGTTAAAAGGGTTTGGATTTTGCAATTTTGATTTTCGAGATTATGCTTTTCGACTGACTTGTGATTTAGGTTTGTGTCCATTGGAGAAAAAGGTAAGAACGGTTTTTACTTTTGATCCCGGCACTGGTTCATTGGTTCAATTTTTGCATAAGATCTTAAGAAGACCTTTTGAACTTATAAACCATGGTGTCACTAATCTATTTAATTTTTGTGTAGGTGACACTTCGAAGTGGTTCCCTCCTAAAGAGGGAGGGTATAAACATAAATTGTGTCCTACTCAAGGCATGTCTGATTTCCAGGTTTTTGGGAGCAACTATGCCAATTCCATCGACAAAGGGGCTGGTGACGATGTAAAATTTTTTTTGAGAAAATGGCCCGATTTGAGGACAAATCGTCTTCAAGAGGGAGGGTATGATGTGATCTCAATCGCATCATGTTGTGGCACCACTCGTTGCTATCATGATTGGCCTAAACACGAGGGCCCCAAGTGCAAGATGAAGCTCAATCTCAACTCAACAAGCTCAATCTTAGTTTTTCCCAGCTCGATTTAGCTCACATGAGCTTAATTTAGCTCGTTTGAGCTCAATTTAGCTTACTTTAGCTCGTTTGAGCTTGGCTTAAGTTTATTTCAACTCATTTATTTTAATGTCTGAATAAATTAAGTAATTTATTAATTTAGTTTAAATTACTACAGCTCATAATTATGTTTTGACTTATTACATGTTTTAAATGTGTCTTGGCCAAATTTAATATGTCTTGTTAAGACTTTATTAAATTTGTCTAATTTAATTTATGTTTAATTAGTGTGTCTAAATTATATTAATGTTTGTTCAGCTGAATTTTATGTGATTTAATTTTGGTTCATGTGTTTTTGTAGGTGAGCTGAATTTGGAGAGTAATTAAACAAGGTTCATGCATGATAGGTTCAATGTATGGGACGGTGCATGTAAGGCCTCTTTCAATGAATGGTGGCTTATCCATTTGGCTCCCCAAGGCACCTATTTGGCCAAAAGGTGTCCAGCAATTTAAAGCACAAGCTTGGCCGATCGTATTCCCAAGGCAGCATCTAAGCCATTCACACCTCAATTTGACCAATCAGCTCCTATACATGTATGGGTGGATTCATGAACGTCCAAAGGGAGGAAATATTACCTTAATTCATCACATTGAATGTATAATGTGCATGTACAAAGGGGAGAACGAATTTAGAAGGTACATGCTTCCATTCATGAACCAGCCCATCATTAAAGCTTTAATTAAGAGAGATACATGACCCATGCACCTAGCATTTGTCCAAGAGGGGTTGGATATGAATTGAAGATGCACATTCATGGAACAAGGAAGCTTTCTTATTGGTTAAGCATGCATGAACGGGTTTTGGGAAGAAACATGATTATTCAACCATGCATGAACTTACACTATCCATGAACAGAGATTTAATGCTTGAAGTGTGAACATTTTTAATTGTTGTGTGAACACATTAGTAGCTGAATTTTAATAGGCATTAGAGAGCCTATAAATAGTTTATTTTGTTTATTGTAAAAGGTTACAGAATCTGATCAATTAAACTTAATAGAACTTTTGTTCTTGTGAGGTTACCTCCTCTCTTCTTTCGTTCGAGTCTCGAAGCGACTTATCTAGCTTGCTAGTGGTGTCAATCCGAACTCCATTGAACTTATCACCGAATCGGTGTGGCGTTCAACCATATTTTTATACCTTTGGTTCTTACCTCTATATAGGTATTGGGTCAAGGTTCGCTTCTATCCTTCCACAAATTTCACCTTAAGCAATATAAGACTCGGGCAATACTTTTTAGTATTGAACATTCTTGACGTTTAAGTTTTATTTTCCATCTCCATCAATTACCTTTTTCTAACCTACCTTGTTTCTATTCTAAACCGAATTTATCAACACCAAACCACTCATCTAAACCCTCTCAAAGCTTCCGCAACCCTTAGCCTAAATCACCCAATTTTGACAACTCCAACTACTCCTCGTAGACGATCGGGCAACTTTGTGAAACGACTCGATTAACCTGGGCCGGATCACATCATATTCAAGCCTGCCATTTGTTGCTAGGAGAACCATGGCAACTGGATCGAAAAGTCACTCATGATGGTCGTACCAATAGGTATTCTTTCAAGCATCAAGGAAAGAAACTCACCTTAGTGCCGCTCACTCCGGAACAAGTCCATGAGGACCAAATCAAACTGAGAAATTCTGTTAAAACAAGTGAGTAAAAAGAAAAAGAGAATGAAAAAGAGCAAAAAGAGATTGAGAGTGAAAAGGAATGTGAAACAAAAAAGAAAATTTAAAAAGAAGTTGAAGAAAGAAGAGAAAATGAGTTAGAAAAAGAAACAAAAGAAAAAGACGAGGAAAGGCTAGTGAGGAATGTTTCAACTAACCAAGATATGAATTTTTCTTGTGTTGCTACTTTTCAGGTTCCCGAAAGATCGAAAGATAACTTTCAACTTCAATACCTCTCAAATGAAAGACGCTTTCATACGATCAACTTAGGCAAAGATGAAATCACACTACATGATCCCGAAGGTAAGCGAGGTAAGGAAATTTTAGAAACCGAGTCCAGTGCAGATTTGAAAATTATTGAATAAAACTTTTGGTGACTTAGTTCTTAAAAGATTCCCTCATTTTGATCCGATTAATTGTTACTCTTCGATTGTGGTTGATAAAGTCATTACGAAAAGAAGCGTGATTTGTTATTTTCTTGATTTACCTTGTGTAAAATCCTGAAATTTGTCCAAATCTGTTTTGGAGAATAAGGTAACAAAATTTTCCAAATTTGTTTTCAATTTATATTCGTGCCTTAAACAGTTTATGTGGTTGTACATGAAGTTTGAGTTCCATTTGACAAACGTTAACTCAACAACGAAGATTCGACTACACTATGCCCCCGATGAGCGAAGGTTTGTTTTAAATGAAAAAGGTAAAATCGACCCTTATTCTTCTGCTTATCGAGGTAAGATGCTTGAAACCTTTGAAACACTTTTGTACTCCTCAGATAGTGATAAAGATCGTGTTGATGAACACTTAGATCGAAACATGCTTGACTGTCCTATTTTATTTATTGATGATCTATCTGTTTTGATGGTTGATAAAAAGATTCTTGTTTTTGATAATGCATGTGTGAGTGAATCTATAGACCGTCGATTAATGCATGGTATCATTATGCAACTCTGTGAACCATGTGAATCTTTTCAAATACCTACTTGTGACGATTATGTTTACCATTTGATTTATTACTCGCAATTTATTCATGGTTTGTGGGAACAATATGAGACGACTGAATGCCTTAAAACATGTCCATCTTTGTTTCAAATATTTGACGAGGCAGTGGTGAGTAAATTAGATTGTTTGCATGGTAATCTGAATCTGTCCATTCACATGCGTTATGATACGACCATGCCCCGGGCACACTTTTGGATCAGCTCCCTAAGCATTGTTTGCAAATCCATGCCAGCATATTTATGGGGGAAAATACATGGGACGTTTCATGCATGATTCATGCATTTTCAAGATGACCATTCAAGTATTTTAGGCACATTAATGCCTCATTCAGCCAAGGGAGATGTAGGATCATTAAAGAGCTGCACATTCATGGAATTATGGAGATTCTTCAAGGCTAAGGATGCATG